>NW_028124061.1:0-22965 GCF_965194825.1 Balaenoptera physalus | reverse complement strand
CAAGGAGGGAGATTGCTAGTAAAGCGGCTGGAATGGCGAACCCGAGCACAAGGAGATGAGAAATGAGGTGCGTTTTAGAAACCTTTCCCGATCACACGGTGTACCACCTTCTGGGTTTCTCATGCAAGTTTTCGATGTAGGAAGATGCCCTTGAACCTGGAGATTTGGGACCCATGGGATGGGTAACAGGCAGTATTACTTTAAAGGCACTGCGTTTGCTCCCCCAACCTCACCAAACCTCTCAGCCCCGAGAGTGTCCACCCTTCTGTCTCATCCAGCTGTGGGTCTAGATATGGTCAATCCAGGTTGCATCACAGCCCCTGAACGAATTTTGTAAGAATTTCTCTCTCTTTCACTGTCTTTGTTTCACGGGTTTTTAAAAGTAATTTATTTTTATAATGGGGTTTAGCTGCTTTTCACGGCTGTGTTTATGCCGCTTTACACCCACTTGACTCACTTCCAGAGAGATATCAATGCATAGGTTTCAAGATTCTTACCAGTCAGATACATTTTTGTGCGGTGAATAGGGGGTGTTGAGTCCAGTTCACTGAGCAAGGAGTAGGTCTTTCTATTACATATTGGGTTTATGGAACGGTATCTGAGCTAATTTGAAACCCTTGTTTTATGCAACACCCCACCTCACCTTTCCCGTTAAGCAGCCATAGTGTGTTTTCTAAACGTGTGACTCTGTTTCGTTTTGTAATTCAGTTCAAGGGTAGCGGCTTTTACATTCCCTCTATGAGTGATAGCTTATGATAAGTGTCTTTTTCTGTGTGACTTATTTCACTTAGAATCGTCGTACCTAAATCCGCTCATCATGCTGCTACTAGCCTTATGACATTGATTTCATGGCTGAGTGATATTCCATTGTATATAAGGACCACCACTTCTTTATCCATTTTTCTCTTTCCTGGGATATTTAAGGTGTCATGAAGTGGAGGTTCTTGTCAACAGAGCAGCCCTAAACTTTGGGGTGCCTGTGTATTGCTGATTTTTAGTTTTCCCAATTTATACGCCCATTGAGTGGAAGTGCCCTATGCGCTCTAAGCTGTGTTTTTTCGATGTTTCAGGACGCACCGTACACTTCTCCAGAGTGGCTGTTGGCAATTGACATCCCGCCCATCAGCGTAGCAAGGCTCCCATTTCTCCATGGCCTGTCCTGCATTTCTGGTTTTGACACCTTTTTCAGCATGGCCCCTTTGACCGATGGGAAGCGAGACTTCTTTGTAGCGCTGAGTTGCCTTTCCAGGTTGCTTGGTTGGCCAAAAAGGGCGTATGCGTTTTTTCCTGAATATATTCAGGAAAAAACGCATACGCCCTTTTTGGCCAAGGGCATCATTGTTGACGTTTTGCCGCTTTTCATGTGCGTTAAAAGCGATTCGAATCTACCTCCTGAAATCTGTTTCCTGCAATTCTGCCTTGCTTTCAAATCCTCTTCGTTGCCTTCCCTCAATATATTTGTGGACGACAGTTATCATTGATAACTCTGCAGGTTTGTGAATTGCAGTGCCCCTGAGCTCCAGTTTTCAACTCGCTTTTTTGGGAGCTGGCCGCAAAAGCGCAGGATTGCCTCAGGCCCTATTGTGGTTCCGGGCGGCAGGCTGAGCCTGTGGTTAATTCTTCTTCCTGATGGGAAAATAGAGTGACCTGTGCCTGTCCCAACACCTAGAGCTAGTCTCTCAATGGCTCCCCCTCTTCTCGTTCATCCTCAGGACAAATTGCAAGCTGTAGGGAACAGGAGGTTAAAGGTGCTGATTCTCCAAGGAGGGAGATTGCTAGTAAAGCGGCTGGAATGGCGAACCCGAGCACAAGGAGATGAGAAATGAGGTGCGTTTTAGAAACCTTTCCCGATCACACGGTGTACCACCTTCTGGGTTTCCCATGCAAGTTTTCGATGTAGGAAGATGCCCTTGAACCTGGAGATTTGGGACCCATGGGATGGGTAACAGGCAGTATTACTTTAAAGGCACTGCGTTTGCTCCCCCAACCTCACCAAACCTCTCAGCCCCGAGAGTGTCCACCCTTCTGTCTCATCCAGCTGTGGGTCTAGATATGGTCAATCCAGGTTGCATCACAGCCCCTGAACGAATTTTGTAAGAATTTCTCTCTCTTTCACTGTCTTTGTTTCACGGGTTTTTAAAAGTAATTTATTTTTATAATGGGGTTTAGCTGCTTTTCACGGCTGTGTTTATGCCGCTTTACACCCACTTGACTCACTTCCAGAGAGATATCAATGCATAGGTTTCAAGATTCTTACTAGTCAGATACATTTTTGTGCGGTGAATAGGGGGTGTTGAGTCCAGTTCACTGAGCAAGGAGTAGGTCTTTCTATTACATATTCGGTTTATGGAACGGTATCTGAGCTAATTTGAAACCCTTGTTTTATGCAACACCCCACCTCACCTTTCCCGTTAAGCAGCCATAGTGTGTTTTCTAAACGTGTGACTCTGTTTCGTTTTGTAATTCAGTTCAAGGGTAGCGGCTTTTACATTCCCTCTATGAGTGATAGCTTATGATAAGTGTCTTTTTCTGTGTGACTTATTTCACTTAGAATCGTCGTACCTAAATCCGCTCATCATGCTGCTACTAGCCTTATGACATTGATTTCATGGCTGAGTGATATTCCATTGTATATAAGGACCACCACTTCTTTATCCATTTTTCTCTTTCCTGGGATATTTAAGGTGTCATGAAGTGGAGGTTCTTGTCAACAGAGCAGCCCTAAACTTTGGGGTGCCTGTGTATTGCTGATTTTTAGTTTTCCCAATTTATACGCCCATTGAGTGGAAGTGCCCTATGCGCTCTAAGCTGTGTTTTTTCGATGTTTCAGGACGCACCGTACACTTCTCCAGAGTGGCTGTTGGCAATTGACATCCCGCCCATCAGCGTAGCAAGGCTCCCATTTCTCCATGGCCTGTCCTGCATTTCTGGTTTTGACACCTTTTTCAGCATGGCCCCTTTGACCGATGGGAAGCGAGACTTCTTTGTAGCGCTGAGTTGCCTTTCCAGGTTGCTTGGTTGGCCAAAAAGGGCGTATGCGTTTTTTCCTGAATATATTCAGGAAAAAACGCATACGCCCTTTTTGGCCAAGGGCATCATTGTTGACGTTTTGCCGCTTTTCATGTGCGTTAAAGGCGATTCGAATCTACCTCCTGAAATCTGTTTCCTGCAATTCTGCCTTGCTTTCAAATCCTCTTCGTTGCCTTCCCTCAATATATTTGTGGACGAGAGTTATCATTGATAACTCTGCAGGTTTGTGAATTGCAGTGCCCCTGAGCTCCAGTTTTCAACTCGCTTTTTTGGGAGCTGGCCGCAAAAGCGCAGGATTGCCTCAGGCCCTATTCTGGTTCCGGGCGGCAGGCTGAGCCTGTGGTTAATTCTTCTTCCTGATGGGAAAATAGAGTGACCTGTGCCTGTCCCAACACCTAGAGCTAGTCTCTCAATGGCTCCCCCTCTTCTCGTTCATCCTCAGGACAAATTGCAAGCTGTAGGGAACAGGAGGTTAAAGGTGCTGATTCTCCAAGGAGGGAGATTGCTAGTAAAGCGGCTGGAATGGCGAACCCGAGCACAAGGAGATGAGAAATGAGGTGCGTTTTAGAAACCTTTCCCGATCACACGGTGTACCACCTTCTGGGTTTCCCATGCAAGTTTTCGATGTAGGAAGATGCCCTTGAACCTGGAGATTTGGGACCCATGGGATGGGTAACAGGCAGTATTACTTTAAAGGCACTGCGTTTGCTCCCCCAACCTCACCAAACCTCTCAGCCCCGAGAGTGTCCACCCTTCTGTCTCATCCAGCTGTGGGTCTAGATATGGTCAATCCAGGTTGCATCACAGCCCCTGAACGAATTTTTTAAGAATTTCTCTCTCTTTCACTGTCTTTGTTTCACGGGTTTTTAAAAGTAATTTATTTTTATAATGGGGTTTAGCTGCTTTTCACGGCTGTGTTTATGCCGCTTTACACCCACTTGACTCACTTCCAGAGAGATATCAATGCATAGGTTTCAAGATTCTTACTAGTCAGATACATTTTTGTGCGGTGAATAGGGGGTGTTGAGTCCAGTTCACTGAGCAAGGAGTAGGTCTTTCTATTACATATTGGGTTTATGGAACGGTATCTGAGCTAATTTGAAACCCTTGTTTTATGCAACACCCCACCTCACCTTTCCCGTTAAGCAGCCATAGTGTGTTTTCTAAACGTGTGACTCTGTTTCGTTTTGTAATTCAGTTCAAGGGTAGCGGCTTTTACATTCCCTCTATGAGTGATAGCTTATGATAAGTGTCTTTTTCTGTGTGACTTATTTCACTTAGAATCGTCGTACCTAAATCCGCTCATCATGCTGCTACTAGCCTTATGACATTGATTTCATGGCTGAGTGATATTCCATTGTATATAAGGACCACCACTTCTTTATCCATTTTTCTCTTTCCTGGGATATTTAAGGTGTCATGAAGTGGAGGTTCTTGTCAACAGAGCAGCCCTAAACTTTGGGGTGCCTGTGTATTGCTGATTTTTAGTTTTCCCAATTTATACGCCCATTGAGTGGAAGTGCCCTATGCGCTCTAAGCTGTGTTTTTTCGATGTTTCAGGACGCACCGTACACTTCTCCAGAGTGGCTGTTGGCAATTGACATCCCGCCCATCAGCGTAGCAAGGCTCCCATTTCTCCATGGCCTGTCCTGCATTTCTGGTTTTGACACCTTTTTCAGCATGGCCCCTTTGACCGATGGGAAGCGAGACTTCTTTGTAGCGCTGAGTTGCCTTTCCAGGTTGCTTGGTTGGCCAAAAAGGGCGTATGCGTTTTTTCCTGAATATATTCAGGAAAAAACGCATACGCCCTTTTTGGCCAAGGGCATCATTGTCGACGTTTTGCCGCTTTTCATGTGCGTTAAAGGCGATTCGAATCTACCTCCTGAAATCTGTTTCCTGCAATTCTGCCTTGCTTTCAAATCCTCTTCGTTGCCTTCCCTCAATATATTTGTGGACGAGAGTTATCATTGATAACTCTGCAGGTTTGTGAATTGCAGTGCCCCTGAGCTCCAGTTTTCAACTCGCTTTTTTGGGAGCTGGCCGCAAAAGCGCAGGATTGCCTCAGGCCCTATTCTGGTTCTGGGCGGCAGGCTGAGCCTGTGGTTAATTCTTCTTCCTGATGGGAAAATAGAGTGACCTGTGCCTGTCCCAACACCTAGAGCTAGTCTCTCATTGGCTCCCCCTCTTCCCGTTCATCCTCAGGACAAATTGCAAGCTGTACGGAACAGGAGGTTAAAGGTGCTGATTCTCCAAGGAGGGAGATTGCTAGTAAAGCGGCTGGAATGGCGAACCCGAGCACAAGGAGATGAGAAATGAGGTGCGTTTTAGAAACCTTTCCCGATCACACGGTGTACCACCTTCTGGGTTTCTCATGCAAGTTTTCGATGTAGGAAGATGCCCTTGAACCTGGAGATTTGGGACCCATGGGATGGGTAACAGGCAGTATTACTTTAAAGGCTCTGCGTTTGCTCCCCCAACCTCACCAAACCTCTCAGCCCCGAGAGTGTCCACCCTCCTGTCTCATCCAGCTGTGGGTCTAGATATGGTCAATCCAGGTTGCATCACAGCCCCTGAACGAATTTTGTAAGAATTTCTCTCTCTTTCACTGTCTTTGTTTCACGGGTTTTTAAAAGTAATTTATTTTTATAATGGGGTTTAGCTGCTTTTCACGGCTGTGTTTATGCCGCTTTACACCCACTTGACTCACTTCCAGAGAGATATCAATACATAGGTTTCAAGATTCTTACTAGTCAGATATATTCTTGTGCGGTGAATAGGGGGTGTTGAGTCCAGTTCACTGAGCAAGGAGTAGGTCTTTCTATTACATATTGGGTTTATGGAACGGTATTTCAGCTAATTTGAAACCCTTGTTTTATGCATCACCCCACCTCACCTTTCCCGTTAAGCAGCCATAGTGTGTTTTGTAAACGTGTGACTCTGTTCTGTTTTGTAATTCAGTTCAAGGGTAGCGGCTTTTACATTCCCTCTATGAGTGATAGCTTATGGTAAGTGTCTTTTTCTGTGTGACTTATTTCACTTAGAATCGTCGTACCTAAATCCGCTCATCATGCTGCTACTAGCCTTATGACATTGATTTCATGGCTGAGTGATATTCCATTGTACATAAGGACCACCACTTCTTTATCCATTTTTCTCTTTCCTGGGATATTTAAGGTGTCATGAAGTGGAGGTTCTTGTCAACAGAGCAGCCCTAAACTTTGGGGTGCCTGTGTCTTGCTGATTTTTAGTTTTCCCAATTTATACGCCCATGAGTGGAAGTGCCCTATGCGCTCTAAGCTGTGTTTTTTCGATGTTTCAGGACACACCGTACACTTCTCCAGAGTGGCTGTTGGCAATTGACATCCCGCCCATCAGCGTAGCAAGGCTCCCATTTCTCCATGGCCTGTCCTGCATTTCTGGTTTTGACACCTTTTTCAGCATGGCCCCTTTGACCGATGGGAAGCGAGACTTCTTTGTAGCGCTGAGTTGCCTTTCCAGGTTGCTTGGTTGGCCAAAAAGGGCGTATGCGTTTTTTCCTGAATATATTCAGGAAAAAACGCATACGCCCTTTTTGGCCAAGGGCATCATTGTCGACGTTTTGCCGCTTTTCATGTGCGTTAAAGGCGATTCGAATCTACCTCCTGAAATCTGTTTCCTGCAATTCTGCCTTGCTTTCAAATCCTCTTCGTTGCCTTCCCTCAATATATTTGTGGACGAGAGTTATCATTGATAACTCTGCAGGTTTGTGAATTGCAGTGCCCCTGAGCTCCAGTTTTCAACTCGCTTTTTTGGGAGCTGGCCGCAAAAGCGCAGGATTGCCTCAGGCCCTATTCTGGTTCCGGGCGGCAGGCTGAGCCTGTGGTTAATTCTTCTTCCTGATGGGAAAATAGAGTGACCTGTGCCTGTCCCAACACCTAGAGCTAGTCTCTCATTGGCTCCCCCTCTTCCCGTTCATCCTCAGGACAAATTGCAAGCTGTACGGAACAGGAGGTTAAAGGTGCTGATTCTCCAAGGAGGGAGATTGCTAGTAAAGCGGCTGGAATGGCGAACCCGAGCACAAGGAGATGAGAAATGAGGTGCGTTTTAGAAACCTTTCCCGATCACACGGTGTACCACCTTCTGGGTTTCTCATGCAAGTTTTCGATGTAGGAAGATGCCCTTGAACCTGGAGATTTGGGACCCATGGGATGGGTAACAGGCAGTATTACTTTAAAGGCTCTGCGTTTGCTCCCCCAACCTCACCAAACCTCTCAGCCCCGAGAGTGTCCACCCTCCTGTCTCATCCAGCTGTGGGTCTAGATATGGTCAATCCAGGTTGCATCACAGCCCCTGAACGAATTTTGTAAGAATTTCTCTCTCTTTCACTGTCTTTGTTTCACGGGTTTTTAAAAGTAATTTATTTTTATAATGGGGTTTAGCTGCTTTTCACGGCTGTGTTTATGCCGCTTTACACCCACTTGACTCACTTCCAGAGAGATATCAATACATAGGTTTCAAGATTCTTACTAGTCAGATATATTCTTGTGCGGTGAATAGGGGGTGTTGAGTCCAGTTCACTGAGCAAGGAGTAGGTCTTTCTATTACATATTGGGTTTATGGAACGGTATTTCAGCTAATTTGAAACCCTTGTTTTATGCATCACCCCACCTCACCTTTCCCGTTAAGCAGCCATAGTGTGTTTTGTAAACGTGTGACTCTGTTCTGTTTTGTAATTCAGTTCAAGGGTAGCGGCTTTTACATTCCCTCTATGAGTGATAGCTTATGATAAGTGTCTTTTTCTGTGTGACTTATTTCACTTAGAATCGTCGTACCTAAATCCGCTCATCATGCTGCTACTAGCCTTATGACATTGATTTCATGGCTGAGTGATATTCCATTGTACATAAGGACCACCACTTCTTTATCCAGTTTTCTCTTTCCTGGGATATTTAAGGTGTCATGAAGTGGAGGTTCTTGTCAACAGAGCAGCCCTAAACTTTGGGGTGCCTGTGTCTTGCTGATTTTTAGTTTTCCCAATTTATACGCCCATGAGTGGAAGTGCCCTATGCGCTCTAAGCTGTGTTTTTTCGATGTTTCAGGACACACCGTACACTTCTCCAGAGTGGCTGTTGGCAATTGACATCCCGCCCATCAGCGTAGCAAGGCTCCCATTTCTCCATGGCCTGTCCTGCATTTCTGGTTTTGACACCTTTTTCAGCATGGCCCCTTTGACCGATGGGAAGCGAGACTTCTTTGTAGCGCTGAGTTGCCTTTCCAGGTTGCTTGGTTGGCCAAAAAGGGCGTATGCGTTTTTTCCTGAATATATTCAGGAAAAAACGCATACGCCCTTTTTGGCCAAGGGCATCATTGTCGACGTTTTGCCGCTTTTCATGTGCTTTAAAGGCGATTCGAATCTACCTCCTGAAATCTGTTTCCTGCAATTCTGCCTTGCTTTCAAATCCTTTTCGTTGCCTTCCCTCAATATATTTGTGGACGAGAGTTATCATTTATAACTCTGCAGGTTTGTGAATTGCAGTGCCCCTGAGCTCCAGTTTTCAACTCGCTTTTTTGGGAGCTGGCCGCAAAAGCGCAGGATTGCCTCAGGCCCTATTCTGGTTCCGGGCGGCAGGCTGAGCCTGTGGTTAATTCTTCTTCCTGATGGGAAAATAGAGTGACCTGTGCCTGTCCCAACACCTAGAGCTAGTCTCTCATTGGCTCCCCCTCTTCCCGTTCATCCTCAGGACAAATTGCAAGCTGTAGGGAACAGGAGGTTAAAGGTGCTGATTCTCCAAGGAGGGAGATTGCTAGTAAAGCGGCTGGAATGGCGAACCCGAGCACAAGGAGATGAGAAATGAGGTGCGTTTTAGAAACCTTTCCCGATCACACGGTGTACCACCTTCTGGGTTTCTCATGCAAGTTTTCGATGTAGGAAGATGCCCTTGAACCTGGAGATTTGGGACCCATGGGATGGGTAACAGGCAGTATTACTTTAAAGGCACTGCGTTTGCTCCCCCAACCTCACCAAACCTCTCAGCCCCGAGAGTGTCCACCCTTCTGTCTCATCCAGCTGTGGGTCTAGATATGGTCAATCCAGGTTGCATCACAGCCCCTGAACGAATTTTGTAAGAATTTCTCTCTCTTTCACTGTCTTTGTTTCACGGGTTTTTAAAAGTAATTTATTTTTATAATGGGGTTTAGCTGCTTTTCACGGCTGTGTTTATGCCGCTTTACACCCACTTGACTCACTTCCAGAGAGATATCAATGCATAGGTTTCAAGATTCTTACCAGTCAGATACATTTTTGTGCGGTGAATAGGGGGTGTTGAGTCCAGTTCACTGAGCAAGGAGTAGGTCTTTCTATTACATATTGGGTTTATGGAACGGTATCTGAGCTAATTTGAAACCCTTGTTTTATGCAACACCCCACCTCACCTTTCCCGTTAAGCAGCCATAGTGTGTTTTCTAAACGTGTGACTCTGTTTCGTTTTGTAATTCAGTTCAAGGGTAGCGGCTTTTACATTCCCTCTATGAGTGATAGCTTATGATAAGTGTCTTTTTCTGTGTGACTTATTTCACTTAGAATCGTCGTACCTAAATCCGCTCATCATGCTGCTACTAGCCTTATGACATTGATTTCATGGCTGAGTGATATTCCATTGTATATAAGGACCACCACTTCTTTATCCATTTTTCTCTTTCCTGGGATATTTAAGGTGTCATGAAGTGGAGGTTCTTGTCAACAGAGCAGCCCTAAACTTTGGGGTGCCTGTGTATTGCTGATTTTTAGTTTTCCCAATTTATACGCCCATTGAGTGGAAGTGCCCTATGCGCTCTAAGCTGTGTTTTTTCGATGTTTCAGGACGCACCGTACACTTCTCCAGAGTGGCTGTTGGCAATTGACATCCCGCCCATCAGCGTAGCAAGGCTCCCATTTCTCCATGGCCTGTCCTGCATTTCTGGTTTTGACACCTTTTTCAGCATGGCCCCTTTGACCGATGGGAAGCGAGACTTCTTTGTAGCGCTGAGTTGCCTTTCCAGGTTGCTTGGTTGGCCAAAAAGGGCGTATGCGTTTTTTCCTGAATATATTCAGGAAAAAACGCATACGCCCTTTTTGGCCAAGGGCATCATTGTTGACGTTTTGCCGCTTTTCATGTGCGTTAAAGGCGATTCGAATCTACCTCCTGAAATCTGTTTCCTGCAATTCTGCCTTGCTTTCAAATCCTCTTCGTTGCCTTCCCTCAATATATTTGTGGACGAGAGTTATCATTGATAACTCTGCAGGTTTGTGAATTGCAGTGCCCCTGAGCTCCAGTTTTCAACTCGCTTTTTTGGGAGCTGGCCGCAAAAGCGCAGGATTGCCTCAGGCCCTATTCTGGTTCCGGGCGGCAGGCTGAGCCTGTGGTTAATTCTTCTTCCTGATGGGAAAATAGAGTGACCTGTGCCTGTCCCAACACCTAGAGCTAGTCTCTCAATGGCTCCCCCTCTTCTCGTTCATCCTCAGGACAAATTGCAAGCTGTAGGGAACAGGAGGTTAAAGGTGCTGATTCTCCAAGGAGGGAGATTGCTAGTAAAGCGGCTGGAATGGCGAACCCGAGCACAAGGAGATGAGAAATGAGGTGCGTTTTAGAAACCTTTCCCGATCACACGGTGTACCACCTTCTGGGTTTCCCATGCAAGTTTTCGATGTAGGAAGATGCCCTTGAACCTGGAGATTTGGGACCCATGGGATGGGTAACAGGCAGTATTACTTTAAAGGCACTGCGTTTGCTCCCCCAACCTCACCAAACCTCTCAGCCCCGAGAGTGTCCACCCTTCTGTCTCATCCAGCTGTGGGTCTAGATATGGTCAATCCAGGTTGCATCACAGCCCCTGAACGAATTTTTTAAGAATTTCTCTCTCTTTCACTGTCTTTGTTTCACGGGTTTTTAAAAGTAATTTATTTTTATAATGGGGTTTAGCTGCTTTTCACGGCTGTGTTTATGCCGCTTTACACCCACTTGACTCACTTCCAGAGAGATATCAATGCATAGGTTTCAAGATTCTTACTAGTCAGATACATTTTTGTGCGGTGAATAGGGGGTGTTGAGTCCAGTTCACTGAGCAAGGAGTAGGTCTTTCTATTACATATTGGGTTTATGGAACGGTATCTGAGCTAATTTGAAACCCTTGTTTTATGCAACACCCCACCTCACCTTTCCCGTTAAGCAGCCATAGTGTGTTTTCTAAACGTGTGACTCTGTTTCGTTTTGTAATTCAGTTCAAGGGTAGCGGCTTTTACATTCCCTCTATGAGTGATAGCTTATGATAAGTGTCTTTTTCTGTGTGACTTATTTCACTTAGAATCGTCGTACCTAAATCCGCTCATCATGCTGCTACTAGCCTTATGACATTGATTTCATGGCTGAGTGATATTCCATTGTATATAAGGACCACCACTTCTTTATCCATTTTTCTCTTTCCTGGGATATTTAAGGTGTCATGAAGTGGAGGTTCTTGTCAACAGAGTAGCCCTAAACTTTGGGGTGCCTGTGTATTGCTGATTTTTAGTTTTCCCAATTTATACGCCCATTGAGTGGAAGTGCCCTATGCGCTCTAAGCTGTGTTTTTTCGATGTTTCAGGACGCACCGTACACTTCTCCAGAGTGGCTGTTGGCAATTGACATCCCGCCCATCAGCGTAGCAAGGCTCCCATTTCTCCATGGCCTGTCCTGCATTTCTGGTTTTGACACCTTTTTCAGCATGGCCCCTTTGACCGATGGGAAGCGAGACTTCTTTGTAGCGCTGAGTTGCCTTTCCAGGTTGCTTGGTTGGCCAAAAAGGGCGTATGCGTTTTTTCCTGAATATATTCAGGAAAAAACGCATACGCCCTTTTTGGCCAAGGGCATCATTGTCGACGTTTTGCCGCTTTTCATGTGCGTTAAAGGCGATTCGAATCTACCTCCTGAAATCTGTTTCCTGCAATTCTGCCTTGCTTTCAAATCCTCTTCGTTGCCTTCCCTCAATATATTTGTGGACGAGAGTTATCATTGATAACTCTGCAGGTTTGTGAATTGCAGTGCCCCTGAGCTCCAGTTTTCAACTCGCTTTTTTGGGAGCTGGCCGCAAAAGCGCAGGATTGCCTCAGGCCCTATTCTGGTTCTGGGCGGCAGGCTGAGCCTGTGGTTAATTCTTCTTCCTGATGGGAAAATAGAGTGACCTGTGCCTGTCCCAACACCTAGAGCTAGTCTCTCATTGGCTCCCCCTCTTCCCGTTCATCCTCAGGACAAATTGCAAGCTGTACGGAACAGGAGGTTAAAGGTGCTGATTCTCCAAGGAGGGAGATTGCTAGTAAAGCGGCTGGAATGGCGAACCCGAGCACAAGGAGATGAGAAATGAGGTGCGTTTTAGAAACCTTTCCCGATCACACGGTGTACCACCTTCTGGGTTTCTCATGCAAGTTTTCGATGTAGGAAGATGCCCTTGAACCTGGAGATTTGGGACCCATGGGATGGGTAACAGGCAGTATTACTTTAAAGGCTCTGCGTTTGCTCCCCCAACCTCACCAAACCTCTCAGCCCCGAGAGTGTCCACCCTCCTGTCTCATCCAGCTGTGGGTCTAGATATGGTCAATCCAGGTTGCATCACAGCCCCTGAACGAATTTTGTAAGAATTTCTCTCTCTTTCACTGTCTTTGTTTCACGGGTTTTTAAAAGTAATTTATTTTTATAATGGGGTTTAGCTGCTTTTCACGGCTGTGTTTATGCCGCTTTACACCCACTTGACTCACTTCCAGAGAGATATCAATACATAGGTTTCAAGATTCTTACTAGTCAGATATATTCTTGTGCGGTGAATAGGGGGTGTTGAGTCCAGTTCACTGAGCAAGGAGTAGGTCTTTCTATTACATATTGGGTTTATGGAACGGTATTTCAGCTAATTTGAAACCCTTGTTTTATGCATCACCCCACCTCACCTTTCCCGTTAAGCAGCCATAGTGTGTTTTGTAAACGTGTGACTCTGTTCTGTTTTGTAATTCAGTTCAAGGGTAGCGGCTTTTACATTCCCTCTATGAGTGATAGCTTATGGTAAGTGTCTTTTTCTGTGTGACTTATTTCACTTAGAATCGTCGTACCTAAATCCGCTCATCATGCTGCTACTAGCCTTATGACATTGATTTCATGGCTGAGTGATATTCCATTGTACATAAGGACCACCACTTCTTTATCCATTTTTCTCTTTCCTGGGATATTTAAGGTGTCATGAAGTGGAGGTTCTTGTCAACAGAGCAGCCCTAAACTTTGGGGTGCCTGTGTCTTGCTGATTTTTAGTTTTCCCAATTTATACGCCCATGAGTGGAAGTGCCCTATGCGCTCTAAGCTGTGTTTTTTCGATGTTTCAGGACACACCGTACACTTCTCCAGAGTGGCTGTTGGCAATTGACATCCCGCCCATCAGCGTAGCAAGGCTCCCATTTCTCCATGGCCTGTCCTGCATTTCTGGTTTTGACACCTTTTTCAGCATGGCCCCTTTGACCGATGGGAAGCGAGACTTCTTTGTAGCGCTGAGTTGCCTTTCCAGGTTGCTTGGTTGGCCAAAAAGGGCGTATGCGTTTTTTCCTGAATATATTCAGGAAAAAACGCATACGCCCTTTTTGGCCAAGGGCATCATTGTCGACGTTTTGCCGCTTTTCATGTGCGTTAAAGGCGATTCGAATCTACCTCCTGAAATCTGTTTCCTGCAATTCTGCCTTGCTTTCAAATCCTCTTCGTTGCCTTCCCTCAATATATTTGTGGACGAGAGTTATCATTGATAACTCTGCAGGTTTGTGAATTGCAGTGCCCCTGAGCTCCAGTTTTCAACTCGCTTTTTTGGGAGCTGGCCGCAAAAGCGCAGGATTGCCTCAGGCCCTATTCTGGTTCCGGGCGGCAGGCTGAGCCTGTGGTTAATTCTTCTTCCTGATGGGAAAATAGAGTGACCTGTGCCTGTCCCAACACCTAGAGCTAGTCTCTCATTGGCTCCCCCTCTTCCCGTTCATCCTCAGGACAAATTGCAAGCTGTACGGAACAGGAGGTTAAAGGTGCTGATTCTCCAAGGAGGGAGATTGCTAGTAAAGCGGCTGGAATGGCGAACCCGAGCACAAGGAGATGAGAAATGAGGTGCGTTTTAGAAACCTTTCCCGATCACACGGTGTACCACCTTCTGGGTTTCTCATGCAAGTTTTCGATGTAGGAAGATGCCCTTGAACCTGGAGATTTGGGACCCATGGGATGGGTAACAGGCAGTATTACTTTAAAGGCTCTGCGTTTGCTCCCCCAACCTCACCAAACCTCTCAGCCCCGAGAGTGTCCACCCTCCTGTCTCATCCAGCTGTGGGTCTAGATATGGTCAATCCAGGTTGCATCACAGCCCCTGAACGAATTTTGTAAGAATTTCTCTCTCTTTCACTGTCTTTGTTTCACGGGTTTTTAAAAGTAATTTATTTTTATAATGGGGTTTAGCTGCTTTTCACGGCTGTGTTTATGCCGCTTTACACCCACTTGACTCACTTCCAGAGAGATATCAATACATAGGTTTCAAGATTCTTACTAGTCAGATATATTCTTGTGCGGTGAATAGGGGGTGTTGAGTCCAGTTCACTGAGCAAGGAGTAGGTCTTTCTATTACATATTGGGTTTATGGAACGGTATTTCAGCTAATTTGAAACCCTTGTTTTATGCATCACCCCACCTCACCTTTCCCGTTAAGCAGCCATAGTGTGTTTTGTAAACGTGTGACTCTGTTCTGTTTTGTAATTCAGTTCAAGGGTAGCGGCTTTTACATTCCCTCTATGAGTGATAGCTTATGATAAGTGTCTTTTTCTGTGTGACTTATTTCACTTAGAATCGTCGTACCTAAATCCGCTCATCATGCTGCTACTAGCCTTATGACATTGATTTCATGGCTGAGTGATATTCCATTGTACATAAGGACCACCACTTCTTTATCCAGTTTTCTCTTTCCTGGGATATTTAAGGTGTCATGAAGTGGAGGTTCTTGTCAACAGAGCAGCCCTAAACTTTGGGGTGCCTGTGTCTTGCTGATTTTTAGTTTTCCCAATTTATACGCCCATGAGTGGAAGTGCCCTATGCGCTCTAAGCTGTGTTTTTTCGATGTTTCAGGACACACCGTACACTTCTCCAGAGTGGCTGTTGGCAATTGACATCCCGCCCATCAGCGTAGCAAGGCTCCCATTTCTCCATGGCCTGTCCTGCATTTCTGGTTTTGACACCTTTTTCAGCATGGCCCCTTTGACCGATGGGAAGCGAGACTTCTTTGTAGCGCTGAGTTGCCTTTCCAGGTTGCTTGGTTGGCCAAAAAGGGCGTATGCGTTTTTTCCTGAATATATTCAGGAAAAAACGCATACGCCCTTTTTGGCCAAGGGCATCATTGTCGACGTTTTGCCGCTTTTCATGTGCTTTAAAGGCGATTCGAATCTACCTCCTGAAATCTGTTTCCTGCAATTCTGCCTTGCTTTCAAATCCTTTTCGTTGCCTTCCCTCAATATATTTGTGGACGAGAGTTATCATTTATAACTCTGCAGGTTTGTGAATTGCAGTGCCCCTGAGCTCCAGTTTTCAACTCGCTTTTTTGGGAGCTGGCCGCAAAAGCGCAGGATTGCCTCAGGCCCTATTCTGGTTCCGGGCGGCAGGCTGAGCCTGTGGTTAATTCTTCTTCCTGATGGGAAAATAGAGTGACCTGTGCCTGTCCCAACACCTAGAGCTAGTCTCTCATTGGCTCCCCCTCTTCCCGTTCATCCTCAGGACAAATTGCAAGCTGTACGGAACAGGAGGTTAAAGGTGCTGATTCTCCAAGGAGGGAGATTGCTAGTAAAGCGGCTGGAATGGCGAACCCGAGCACAAGGAGATGAGAAATGAGGTGCGTTTTAGAAACCTTTCCCGATCACACGGTGTACCACCTTCTGGGTTTCTCATGCAAGTTTTCGATGTAGGAAAATGCCCTTGAACCTGGAGATTTGGGACCCATGGGATGGGTAACAGGCAGTATTACTTTAAAGGCTCTGCGTTTGCTCCCCCAACCTCACCAAACCTCTCAGCCCCGAGAGTGTCCACCCTCCTGTCTCATCCAGCTGTGGGTCTAGATATGGTCAATCCAGGTTGCATCACAGCCCCTGAACGAATTTTGTAAGAATTTCTCTCTCTTTCACTGTCTTTGTTTCACGGGTTTTTAAAAGTAATTTATTTTTATAATGGGGTTTAGCTGCTTTTCACGGCTGTGTTTATGCCGCTTTACACCCACTTGACTCACTTCCAGAGAGATATCAATACATAGGTTTCAAGATTCTTACTAGTCAGATATATTCTTGTGCGGTGAATAGGGGGTGTTGAGTCCAGTTCACTGAGCAAGGAGTAGGTCTTTCTATTACATATTGGGTTTATGGAACGGTATTTCAGCTAATTTGAAACCCTTGTTTTATGCATCACCCCACCTCACCTTTCCCGTTAAGCAGCCATAGTGTGTTTTGTAAACGTGTGACTCTGTTCTGTTTTGTAATTCAGTTCAAGGGTAGCGGCTTTTACATTCCCTCTATGAGTGATAGCTTATGATAAGTGTCTTTTTCTGTGTGACTTATTTCACTTAGAATCGTCGTACCTAAATCCGCTCATCATGCTGCTACTAGCCTTATGACATTGATTTCATGGCTGAGTGATATTCCATTGTACATAAGGACCACCACTTCTTTATCCATTTTTCTCTTTCCTGGGATATTTAAGGTGTCATGAAGTGGAGGTTCTTGTCAACAGAGCAGCCCTAAACTTTGGGGTGCCTGTGTCTTGCTGATTTTTAGTTTTCCCAATTTATACGCCCATGAGTGGAAGTGCCCTATGCGCTCTAAGCTGTGTTTTTTCGATGTTTCAGGACACACCGTACACTTCTCCAGAGTGGCTGTTGGCAATTGACATCCCGCCCATCAGCGTAGCAAGGCTCCCATTTCTCCATGGCCTGTCCTGCATTTCTGGTTTTGACACCTTTTTCAGCATGGCCCCTTTGACCGATGGGAAGCGAGACTTCTTTGTAGCGCTGAGTTGCCTTTCCAGGTTGCTTGGTTGGCCAAAAAGGGCGTATGCGTTTTTTCCTGAATATATTCAGGAAAAAACGCATACGCCCTTTTTGGCCAAGGGCATCATTGTTGACGTTTTGCCGCTTTTCATGTGCGTTAAAGGCGATTCGAATCTACCTCCTGAAATCTGTTTCCTGCAATTCTGCCTTGCTTTCAAATCCTCTTCGTTGCCTTCCCTCAATATATTTGTGGACGAGAGTTATCATTGATAACTCTGCAGGTTTGTGAATTGCAGTGCCCCTGAGCTCCAGTTTTCAACTCGCTTTTTTGGGAGCTGGCCGCAAAAGCGCAGGATTGCCTCAGGCCCTATTCTGGTTCCGGGCGGCAGGCTGAGCCTGTGGTTAATTCTTCTTTCTGATGGGAAAATAGAGTGACCTGTGCCTGTCCCAACACCTAGAGCTAGTCTCTCAATGGCTCCCCCTCTTCTCGTTCATCCTCAGGACAAATTGCAAGCTGTAGGGAACAGGAGGTTAAAGGTGCTGATTCTCCAAGGAGGGAGATTGCTAGTAAAGCGGCTGGAATGGCGAACCCGAGCACAAGGAGATGAGAAATGAGGTGCGTTTTAGAAACCTTTCCCGATCACACGGTGTACCACCTTCTGGGTTTCTCATGCAAGTTTTCGATGTAGGAAGATGCCCTTGAACCTGGAGATTTGGGACCCATGGGATGGGTAACAGGCAGTATTACTTTAAAGGCACTGCGTTTGCTCCCCCAACCTCACCAAACCTCTCAGCCCCGAGAGTGTCCACCCTTCTGTCTCATCCAGCTGTGGGTCTAGATATGGTCAATCCAGGTTGCATCACAGCCCCTGAACGAATTTTGTAAGAATTTCTCTCTCTTTCACTGTCTTTGTTTCACGGGTTTTTAAAAGTAATTTATTTTTATAATGGGGTTTAGCTGCTTTTCACGGCTGTGTTTATGCCGCTTTACACCCACTTGACTCACTTCCAGAGAGATATCAATGCATAGGTTTCAAGATTCTTACCAGTCAGATACATTTTTGTGCGGTGAATAGGGGGTGTTGAGTCCAGTTCACTGAGCAAGGAGTAGGTCTTTCTATTACATATTGGGTTTATGGAACGGTATCTGAGCTAATTTGAAACCCTTGTTTTATGCAACACCCCACCTCACCTTTCCCGTTAAGCAGCCATAGTGTGTTTTCTAAACGTGTGACTCTGTTTCGTTTTGTAATTCAGTTCAAGGGTAGCGGCTTTTACATTCCCTCTATGAGTGATAGCTTATGATAAGTGTCTTTTTCTGTGTGACTTATTTCACTTAGAATCGTCGTACCTAAATCCGCTCATCATGCTGCTACTAGCCTTATGACATTGATTTCATGGCTGAGTGATATTCCATTGTATATAAGGACCACCACTTCTTTATCCATTTTTCTCTTTCCTGGGATATTTAAGGTGTCATGAAGTGGAGGTTCTTGTCAACAGAGCAGCCCTAAACTTTGGGGTGCCTGTGTCTTGCTGATTTTTAGTTTTCCCAATTTATACGCCCATGAGTGGAAGTGCCCTATGCGCTCTAAGCTGTGTTTTTTCGATGTTTCAGGACACACCGTACACTTCTCCAGAGTGGCTGTTGGCAATTGACATCCCGCCCATCAGCGTAGCAAGGCTCCCATTTCTCCATGGCCTGTCCTGCATTTCTGGTTTTGACACCTTTTTCAGCATGGCCCCTTTGACCGATGGGAAGCGAGACTTCTTTGTAGCGCTGAGTTGCCTTTCCAGGTTGCTTGGTTGGCCAAAAAGGGCGTATGCGTTTTTTCCTGAATATATTCAGGAAAAAACGCATACGCCCTTTTTGGCCAAGGGCATCATTGTCGACGTTTTGCCGCTTTTCATGTGCGTTAAAGGCGATTCGAATCTACCTCCTGAAATCTGTTTCCTGCAATTCTGCCTTGCTTTCAAATCCTCTTCGTTGCCTTCCCTCAATATATTTGTGGACGAGAGTTATCATTGATAACTCTGCAGGTTTGTGAATTGCAGTGCCCCTGAGCTCCAGTTTTCAACTCGCTTTTTTGGGAGCTGGCCGCAAAAGCGCAGGATTGCCTCAGGCCCTATTCTGGTTCCGGGCGGCAGGCTGAGCCTGTGGTTAATTCTTCTTCCTGATGGGAAAATAGAGTGACCTGTGCCTGTCCCAACACCTAGAGCTAGTCTCTCATTGGCTCCCCCTCTTCCCGTTCATCCTCAGGACAAATTGCAAGCTGTACGGAACAGGAGGTTAAAGGTGCTGATTCTCCAAGGAGGGAGATTGCTAGTAAAGCGGCTGGAATGGCGAACCCGAGCACAAGGAGATGAGAAATGAGGTGCGTTTTAGAAACCTTTCCCGATCACACGGTGTACCACCTTCTGGGTTTCTCATGCAAGTTTTCGATGTAGGAAGATGCCCTTGAACCTGGAGATTTGGGACCCATGGGATGGGTAACAGGCAGTATTACTTTAAAGGCTCTGCGTTTGCTCCCCCAACCTCACCAAACCTCTCAGCCCCGAGAGTGTCCACCCTCCTGTCTCATCCAGCTGTGGGTCTAGATATGGTCAATCCAGGTTGCATCACAGCCCCTGAACGAATTTTGTAAGAATTTCTCTCTCTTTCACTGTCTTTGTTTCACGGGTTTTTAAAAGTAATTTATTTTTATAATGGGGTTTAGCTGCTTTTCACGGCTGTGTTTATGCCGCTTTACACCCACTTGACTCACTTCCAGAGAGATATCAATGCATAGGTTTCAAGATTCTTACCAGTCAGATACATTTTTGTGCGGTGAATAGGGGGTGTTGAGTCCAGTTCACTGAGCAAGGAGTAGGTCTTTCTATTACATATTGGGTTTATGGAACGGTATCTGAGCTAATTTGAAACCCTTGTTTTATGCAACACCCCACCTCACCTTTCCCGTTAAGCAGCCATAGTGTGTTTTCTAAACGTGTGACTCTGTTTCGTTTTGTAATTCAGTTCAAGGGTAGCGGCTTTTACATTCCCTCTATGAGTGATAGCTTATGATAAGTGTCTTTTTCTGTGTGACTTATTTCACTTAGAATCGTCGTACCTAAATCCGCTCATCATGCTGCTACTAGCCTTATGACATTGATTTCATGGCTGAGTGATATTCCATTGTATATAAGGACCACCACTTCTTTATCCATTTTTCTCTTTCCTGGGATATTTAAGGTGTCATGAAGTGGAGGTTCTTGTCAACAGAGCAGCCCTAAACTTTGGGGTGCCTGTGTCTTGCTGATTTTTAGTTTTCCCAATTTATACGCCCATGAGTGGAAGTGCCCTATGCGCTCTAAGCTGTGTTTTTTCGATGTTTCAGGACACACCGTACACTTCTCCAGAGTGGCTGTTGGCAATTGACATCCCGCCCATCAGCGTAGCAAGGCTCCCATTTCTCCATGGCCTGTCCTGCATTTCTGGTTTTGACACCTTTTTCAGCATGGCCCCTTTGACCGATGGGAAGCGAGACTTCTTTGTAGCGCTGAGTTGCCTTTCCAGGTTGCTTGGTTGGCCAAAAAGGGCGTATGCGTTTTTTCCTGAATATATTCAGGAAAAAACGCATACGCCCTTTTTGGCCAAGGGCATCATTGTCGACGTTTTGCCGCTTTTCATGTGCGTTAAAGGCGATTCGAATCTACCTCCTGAAATCTGTTTCCTGCAATTCTGCCTTGCTTTCAAATCCTCTTCGTTGCCTTCCCTCAATATATTTGTGGACGAGAGTTATCATTGATAACTCTGCAGGTTTGTGAATTGCAGTGCCCCTGAGCTCCAGTTTTCAACTCGCTTTTTTGGGAGCTGGCCGCAAAAGCGCAGGATTGCCTCAGGCCCTATTCTGGTTCCGGGCGGCAGGCTGAGCCTGTGGTTAATTCTTCTTCCTGATGGGAAAATAGAGTGACCTGTGCCTGTCCCAACACCTAGAGCTAGTCTCTCATTGGCTCCCCCTCTTCCCGTTCATCCTCAGGACAAATTGCAAGCTGTACGGAACAGGAGGTTAAAGGTGCTGATTCTCCAAGGAGGGAGATTGCTAGTAAAGCGGCTGGAATGGCGAACCCGAGCACAAGGAGATGAGAAATGAGGTGCGTTTTAGAAACCTTTCCCGATCACACGGTGTACCACCTTCTGGGTTTCTCATGCAAGTTTTCGATGTAGGAAGATGCCCTTGAACCTGGAGATTTGGGACCCATGGGATGGGTAACAGGCAGTATTACTTTAAAGGCTCTGCGTTTGCTCCCCCAACCTCACCAAACCTCTCAGCCCCGAGAGTGTCCACCCTCCTGTCTCATCCAGCTGTGGGTCTAGATATGGTCAATCCAGGTTGCATCACAGCCCCTGAACGAATTTTGTAAGAATTTCTCTCTCTTTCACTGTCTTTGTTTCACGGGTTTTTAAAAGTAATTTATTTTTATAATGGGGTTTAGCTGCTTTTCACGGCTGTGTTTATGCCGCTTTACACCCACTTGACTCACTTCCAGAGAGATATCAATACATAGGTTTCAAGATTCTTACTAGTCAGATATATTCTTGTGCGGTGAATAGGGGGTGTTGAGTCCAGTTCACTGAGCAAGGAGTAGGTCTTTCTATTACATATTGGGTTTATGGAACGGTATTTCAGCTAATTTGAAACCCTTGTTTTATGCATCACCCCACCTCACCTTTCCCGTTAAGCAGCCATAGTGTGTTTTGTAAACGTGTGACTCTGTTCTGTTTTGTAATTCAGTTCAAGGGTAGCGGCTTTTACATTCCCTCTATGAGTGATAGCTTATGATAAGTGTCTTTTTCTGTGTGACTTATTTCACTTAGAATCGTCGTACCTAAATCCGCTCATCATGCTGCTACTAGCCTTATGACATTGATTTCATGGCTGAGTGATATTCCATTGTACATAAGGACCACCACTTCTTTATCCAGTTTTCTCTTTCCTGGGATATTTAAGGTGTCATGAAGTGGAGGTTCTTGTCAACAGAGCAGCCCTAAACTTTGGGGTGCCTGTGTCTTGCTGATTTTTAGTTTTCCCAATTTATACGCCCATGAGTGGAAGTGCCCTATGCGCTCTAAGCTGTGTTTTTTCGATGTTTCAGGACACACCGTACACTTCTCCAGAGTGGCTGTTGGCAATTGACATCCCGCCCATCAGCGTAGCAAGGCTCCCATTTCTCCATGGCCTGTCCTGCATTTCTGGTTTTGACACCTTTTTCAGCATGGCCCCTTTGACCGATGGGAAGCGAGACTTCTTTGTAGCGCTGAGTTGCCTTTCCAGGTTGCTTGGTTGGCCAAAAAGGGCGTATGCGTTTTTTCCTGAATATATTCAGGAAAAAACGCATACGCCCTTTTTGGCCAAGGGCATCATTGTCGACGTTTTGCCGCTTTTCATGTGCTTTAAAGGCGATTCGAATCTACCTCCTGAAATCTGTTTCCTGCAATTCTGCCTTGCTTTCAAATCCTTTTCGTTGCCTTCCCTCAATATATTTGTGGACGAGAGTTATCATTTATAACTCTGCAGGTTTGTGAATTGCAGTGCCCCTGAGCTCCAGTTTTCAACTCGCTTTTTTGGGAGCTGGCCGCAAAAGCGCAGGATTGCCTCAGGCCCTATTCTGGTTCCGGGCGGCAGGCTGAGCCTGTGGTTAATTCTTCTTCCTGATGGGAAAATAGAGTGACCTGTGCCTGTCCCAACACCTAGAGCTAGTCTCTCATTGGCTCCCCCTCTTCCCGTTCATCCTCAGGACAAATTGCAAGCTGTACGGAACAGGAGGTTAAAGGTGCTGATTCTCCAAGGAGGGAGATTGCTAGTAAAGCGGCTGGAATGGCGAACCCGAGCACAAGGAGATGAGAAATGAGGTGCGTTTTAGAAACCTTTCCCGATC
>NW_028124062.1:0-22970 GCF_965194825.1 Balaenoptera physalus | reverse complement strand
TCCTTATCTTATCCTAGTGTCTAAACTCTTCTCCATGGCTGGACCCCCAAATAATATTCCTTTACGTGCTAAGGTGTATCTAGAGAGTGGGATAGGTTTATTAACTACCCTAACCCTAACGCGTACCCTAACCCTACCCCTACCCTAACCCTAACATGTACCCGAATCCTAACCCGTACCCTAAACCGAGCCCTAACCCTAACACTAAACCTAACCCTAACCCTAACCCAAAACCTACGCCGTTCCCGAACCCCTCCCCAAACCCGTACCCTAAGCCGTACCCTAAGCCTAACCCTAAGCCTAACCCTAACCCTAGGCTACCCTTGAATGCTTCTGCCTCCAATAGATTTCCTAAGCACTAGTGTTTTAAGGAACAGCTTAAAAAGAGAATCCTAATGTGATTTCTTTATAATGGGTGTGTTCCTTATCTTATCCTAGTGTCTAAACTCTTCTCCATGGCTGTACCTCCAAATAATATTCCTTTACGTGATAAGGGGTATCTAGAGAGTGGGATAGGTTTAATAAATGACCTAACACTAACGCGTACCCTAACCCTAACCCCTACCCTAACCCTAACACGTACCCTAATCCTATCCAATACCCTAAACCGAGCCCTAACCCTAACACTAACGCTAACACTAACCCTAACCCATATCCTACGCCGTACCCGAAGCCCTCCCCGAACCCGTACCCTAAGCCGTACCCTAAGCCGTACCCTAAGCCTAACCCTAACCCTAGGCTACCCTTGACTGCTTCTGCCTCCAATAGATTTCCTAAGAACTAGTGTTTTAAGGAACAGCTTAAAAAGAGAATCCTAATGTGATTTCTTTATAATGCGTGTGTTCCTTATCTTATCCTAGTGTCTAAACTCTTCTCCATGGCTGGAACTCCAAATAATATTCCTTTACGTGCTAAGGGGTATCTAGAGAGTGGGATAGGTTTAATAACTACCCTAACACTAACGCGTACCATAACCCTAACCCCTACCCTAACACTAACACGTACCCTAATCCTAACCAATACCCTAAACCGAGCCCTAACCCTAACACTAACCCTAACCCTAACCCTAACCCATACCCTACGCCGTACCCGAAGCCCTCCCCGAACCCGTACCCTAAGCCGTACCCTAAGCCGTACCCTAAGCCTAACCCTAACCCTAGGCTACCCTTGACTGCTTCTGCCTCCAATAGATTTCCTAAGCACTAGTGTTTTAAGGAACAGCTTAAAAAGTGAATCCTAATGTGATTTCTTTATAATGGGTGTGTTCCTTATCTTATCCTAGTGTCTAAACTCTTCTCCATGGCTGGACCTCCAAATAATATTCCTTTACGTGCTAAGGGGTATCTAGAGAGTCGGATAGGTTTAATAACTACCCTAACCCTAACGCATACCCTAACCCTAACCCCTCCCCTAACCCTTACATGTACCCTAATCCTAACCCGTACCCTAAACCGAGCCCTAACCCTAACACTAACCCTAACCCTAACCCATACCCTACGCCGTACCAAAGCCCTCCCCAACCCGTACCCTAAGCCTTACCCTAAGCCGTACCCTAAGCCTAACCCTAACCCTAGGCTTCCCTTGACTGCTTCTGCCTCCAATAGATTTCCTAAGCACTAGTGTTTTAAGGAACAGCTTAAAAAGAGAATCCTAATGTGATTTCTTTATAATGGGTGTGTTCCTTATCTTATCCTAGTGTCTAAACTCTTCTCCATGGCTGGACCCCCAAATAATATTCCTTTACGTGCTAAGGTGTATCTAGAGAGTGGGATAGGTTTAATAACTACCCTAACCCTAACGCGTACCCTAACCCTAACACCTACCCTAACCCTAACATGTACCCTAATCCTAACCCGTACCCTAAACCGAGCCCTAACCCTAACACTAACCCTAACCCTAACCCATACCCTACGCCATTCCCGAACCCCTCCCCGAACCCGTACCCTAAGCCGTACCCTAAGCCTAACCCTATGCCTAACCCTAACCCTAGGCTACCCTTGAATGCTTCTGCCTCCAATAGATTTCCTAAGCACTAGTGTTTTAAGGAACAGCTTAAAAAGAGAATCCTAATGTGATTTCTTTATAATGGGTGTGTTCCTTATCTTATCCTAGTGTCTAAACTCTTCTCCATGGCTGGACCTCCAAATAATATTCCTTTACGTGCTAAGGGGTATCTAGAGACTGGGTTAGGTTTAATAACTACCCTAACACTATCGCGTATCCTAACGCTAACCCCTACCCTAATCCTAACACGTACCCTAATCCTAACCAATACCCTAAACCGAGCCCTAACCCTAACACTAACCCTAACCCTAACCCATACCCTATGCCGTACCAAAGCCCTCCCCAACCCGTACCCTAAGCCGTACCCTAAGCCTAACCCTAACCCTAGGCTTCCCTTGACTGCTTCTGCCTCCAATAGATTTCCTAAGCACTAGTGTTTTAAGGAACAGCTTAAAAAGAGAATCCTAATGTGATTTCTTTATAATGGGTGTGTTCCTTATCTTATCCTAGTGTCTAAACTCTTCTCCATGGCTGGACCCCCAAATAATATTCCTTTACGTGCTAAGGTGTATCTAGAGAGTGGGATAGGTTTAATAACTACCCTAACCCTAACGCGTACCCTAACCCTACCCCTACCCTAACCCTAACATGTACCCGAATCCTAACCCGTACCCTAAACCGAGCCCTAACCCTAACACTAACCCTAACCCTAACCCTAACCCAAAACCTACGCCGTTCCCGAACCCCTCCCCAAACCCGTACCCTAAGCCGTACCCTAAGCCTAACCCTAAGCCTAACCCTAACCCTAGGCTACCCTTGAATGCTTCTGCCTCCAATAGATTTCCTAAGCACTAGTGTTTTAAGGAACAGCTTAAAAAGAGAATCCTAATGTGATTTCTTTATAATGGGTGTGTTCCTTATCTTATCCTAGTGTCTAAACTCTTCTCCATGGCTGTACCTCCAAATAATATTCCTTTACGTGCTAAGGGGTATCTAGAGAGTGGGATAGGTTTAATAAAAAACCTAACACTAACGCGTACCCTAACCCTAACCCCTACCCTAACCCTAACACGTAACCTAATCCTATCCAATACCCTAAACCGAGCCCTAACCCTAACACTAACCCTAACCCATATCCTACGCCGTACCCGAAGCCCTCCCCGAACCCGTACCCTAAGCCGTACCCTAAGCCGTACCCTAAGCCTAACCCTAACCCTAGGCTACCCTTGACTGCTTCTGCCTCCAATAGATTTCCTAAGAACTAGTGTTTTAAGGAACAGCTTAAAAAGAGAATCCTAATGTGATTTCTTTATAATGGGTGTGTTCCTTATCTTATCCTAGTGTCTAAACTCTTCTCCATGGCTGGACCTCCAAATAATATTCCTTTACGTGCTAAGGGGTATCTAGAGACTGGGTTAGGTTTAATAACTACCCTAACACTATCGCGTACCCTAACGCTAACCCCTACCCTAATCCTAACACGTACCCTAATCCTAACCAATACCCTAAACCGAGCCCTAACCCTAACACTAACCCTAACCCTAACCCATACCCTACGCCGTACCAAAGCCCTCCCCAACCCGTACCCTAAGCCTTACCCTAAGCCGTACCCTAAGCCTAACCCTAACCCTAGGCTTCCCTTGACTGCTTCTGCCTCCAATAGATTTCCTAAGCACTAGTGTTTTAAGGAACAGCTTAAAAAGAGAATCCTAATGTGATTTCTTTATAATGGGTGTGTTCCTTATCTTATCCTAGTGTCTAAACTCTTCTCCATGGCTGGACCCCCAAATAATATTCCTTTACGTGCTAAGGTGTATCTAGAGAGTGGGATAGGTTTAATAACTACCCTAACCCTAACGCGTACCCTAACCCTAACACCTACCCTAACCCTAACATGTACCCTAATCCTAACCCGTACCCAAACCGAGCCCTAACCCTAACACTAACCCTAACCCTAACCCATACCCTACGCCGTTCCCGAACCCCTCCCCGAACCCGTACCCTAAGCCGTACCCTAAGCCTAACCCTATGCCTAACCCTAACCCTAGGCTACCCTTGAATGCTTCTGCTTCCAATAGATTTCCTAAGCACTAGTGTTTTAAGGAACAGCTTAAAAAGAGAATCCTAATGTGATTTCTTTATAATGGGTGTGTTCCTTATCTTATCCTAGTGTCTAAACTCTTCTCCATGGCTGGACCTCCAAATAATATTCCTTTACGTGCTAAGGGGTATCTAGAGACTGGGTTAGGTTTAATAACTACCCTAACACTATCGCGTACCCTAACGCTAACCCCTACCCTAATCCTAACACGTACCCTAATCCTAACCAATACCCTAAACCGAGCCCTAACCCTAACACTAACCCTAACCCTAACCCATACCCTACGCCGTACCAAAGCCCTCCCCAACCCGTACCCTAAGCCGTACCCTAAGCCTAACCCTAACCCTAGGCTTCCCTTGACTGCTTCTGCCTCCAATAGATTTCCTAAGCACTAGTGTTTTAAGGAACATCTTAAAAAGAGAATCCTAATGTGATTTCTTTATAATGGGTGTGTTCCTTATCTTATCCTAGTGTCTAAACTCTTCTCCATGGCTGGACCCCCAAATAATATTCCTTTACGTGCTAAGGTGTATCTAGAGAGTGGGATAGGTTTAATAACTACCCTAACCCTAACGCGTACCCTAACCCTACCCCTACCCTAACCCTAACATGTACCCGAATCCTAACCCGTACCCTAAACCGAGCCCTAACCCTAACACTAACCCTAACCCTAACCCTAACCCAAAACCTACGCCGTTCCCGAACCCCTCCCCAAACCCGTACCCTAAGCCGTACCCTAAGCCTAACCCTAAGCCTAACCCTAACCCTAGGCTACCCTTGAATGCTTCTGCCTCCAATAGATTTCCTAAGCACTAGTGTTTTAAGGAACAGCTTAAAAAGAGAATCCTAATGTGATTTCTTTATAATGGGTGTGTTCCTTATCTTATCCTAGTGTCTAAACTCTTCTCCATGGCTGTACCTCCAAATAATATTCCTTTACGTGCTAAGGGGTATCTAGAGAGTGGGATAGGTTTAATAAATAACCTAACACTAACGCGTACCCTAACCCTAACCCCTACCCTAACCCTAACACGTACCCTAATCCTATCCAATACCCTAAACCGAGCCCTAACCCTAACACTAACCCTAACACTAACCCTAACCCATATCCTACGCCGTACCCGAAGCCCTCCCCGAACCCGTACCCTAAGCCGTACCCTAAGCCGTACCCTAAGCCTAACCCTAACCCTAGGCTACCCTTGACTGCTTCTGCCTCCAATAGATTTCCTAAGAACTAGTGTTTTAAGGAACAGCTTAAAAAGAGAATCCTAATGTGATTTCTTTATAATGGGTGTGTTCCTTATCTTATCCTAGTGTCTAAACTCTTCTCCATGGCTGGAACTCCAAATAATATTCCTTTACGTGCTAAGGGGTATCTAGAGAGCGGGATAGGTTTAATAACTACCCTAACCCTAACGCGTACCCTAACCCTAACCCCTACCCTAACCCTAACATGTACCCTAATCCTAATCCGTAACCTAAACCGAGCCCTAACCCTAACACTAACCCTAACCCTAACCCTAACCCATACCCTACGCCGTTCCCGAACCCTTCCCCGAACCCGTACCCTAAGCCGTACCCTAAGCCGTACCCTAAGCCTAACCCTAACCCTAGGCTACTCTTGAAAGCTTCTGCCTCCAATAGATTTCCTAAGCACTAGTGTTTTAAGGAACAGCTTAAAAAGAGAATCCTAATGTGATTTCTTTATAATGGGTGTGTCCTTATCTTATCCTAGTGTCTAAACTCTTCTCCATGGCTGGACCTCCAAATAATATTCCTATACGTGCTAAGGGGTATCTAGAGACTGGGATAGGTTTAATAACTACCCTAACACTAACGCGTACCCTAACCCTAAACCCTACCCTAACCCTAACACGTACCCTAATCCTAACCAATACCCTAAACCGAGCCCTAACCCTAACACTAACCCTAACCCTAACCCTAACCCATACCCTACGCCGTACCCGAAGCCCTCCCCGAACCCGTACCCTAAGCCGTACCCTAAGCCGTACCCTAAGCCTAACCCTAAACCTAGGCTACCCTTGACTGCTTCTGCCTCCAATAGATTTCCTAAGCACTAGTGTTTTAAGGAACAGCTTAAAAAGAGAATCCTAATGTGATTTCTTTATAATGGGTGTGTTCCTTATCTTATCCTAGTGTCTAAACTCTTCTCCATGGCTGGACCTCCAAATAATATTCCTTTACGTGCTAAGGGGTATCTAGAGAGTGGGATAGGTTTAATAACTACCCTAACCCTAACGCGTACCCTAACCCTAACACCTACCCTAACCCTAACATGTACCCTAATCCTAAACCGTACCCTAAACCGAGCCCTAACCCTAACACTAACCCTAACCCTAACCCATACCCTACGCCGTTCCCGAACCCCTCCCCGAACCCGTACCCTAAGCCGTACCCTAAGCCTAACCCTATGCCTAACCCTAACCCTAGGCTACCCTTGAATGCTTCTGCCTCCAATAGATTTCCTAAGCACTAGTGTTTTAAGGAACAGCTTAAAAAGAGAATCCTAATGTGATTTCTTTATAATGGGTGTGTTCCTTATCTTATCCTAGTGTCTAAACTCTTCTCCATAGCTGGACCTCCAAATAATATTCCTTTACGTGCTAAGGGGTATCTAGAGACTGGGTTAGGTTTAATAACTACCCTAACACTATCGCGTACCCTAACCCTAACCCCTACCCTAACCCTAACATGTACCCTACTCCTAACACGTACCCTAAACGGAGCCCTAACCCTAACACTAACCCTAACCCTAACCCTAACCCATACCCTACGCCGTACCCGAACCCCTCCCCGAACCCGTACCCTAAGCCGTACCCTAAGCCTAACACCAAGCCTAACCCTAACCCTCGGCTACCCTTGACTGCTTCTGCCTCCAATAGATTTCCTAAGCACTAGTGTTTTAAGGAACAGCTTAAAAAGAGAATCCTAATGTGATTTCTTTATAATGGGTGTGTTCCTTATCTTATCCTAGTGTCTAAACTCTTCTCCATGGCTGGATCTCCAAATAATATTCCTTTACGTGCTAAGGGGTATCTAGAGAGTGGGTTATGTTTAATAACTACCCTAACACTAACGCGTACCCTAACTCTAACCCCTACCCTAACCCTAACACATACCCTAATCCTAACCAATACCCTAAACCGAGCCCTAACCCTAACACTAACCCTAACCCTAACCCATACCCTACGCCGTACCAGAAGCCCTCCCCGAACCCGTACCCTAAGCCTTACCCTAAGCCGTACCCTAAGCTTAACCCTAACACTAGGCTACCCTTGACTGCTTCTGCCTCCAATAGATTTCCTAAGCACTAGTGTTTTAAGGAACAGCTTAAAAAGAGAATCCTAATGTGATTTCTTTATAATGGGTGTGTTCCTTATCTTATCCTAGTGTCTAAACTCTTCTCCATGGCTGGACCTCCAAATAATATTCCTTTACGTGCTAAGGGGTATCTAGAGACTGGGTTAGGTTTAATAACTACCCTAACACTATCGCGTACCCTAACGCTAACCCCTACCCTAATCCTAACACGTACCCTAATCCTAACCAATACCCTAAACCGAGCCCTAACCCTAACACTAACCCTAACCCTAACCCATACCCTACGCCGTACCAAAGCCCTCCCCAACCCGTACCCTAAGCCGTACCCTAAGCCTAACCCTAACCCTAGGCTTCCCTTGACTGCTTCTGCCTCCAATAGATTTCCTAAGCACTAGTGTTTTAAGGAACATCTTAAAAAGAGAATCCTAATGTGATTTCTTTATAATGGGTGTGTTCCTTATCTTATCCTAGTGTCTAAACTCTTCTCCATGGCTGGACCCCCAAATAATATTCCTTTACGTGCTAAGGTGTATCTAGAGAGTGGGATAGGTTTAATAACTACCCTAACCCTAACGCGTACCCTAACCCTACCCCTACCCTAACCCTAACATGTACCCGAATCCTAACCCGTACCCTAAACCGAGCCCTAACCCTAACACTAACCCTAACCCTAACCCTAACCCAAAACCTACGCCGTTCCCGAACCCCTCCCCAAACCCGTACCCTAAGCCGTACCCTAAGCCTAACCCTAAGCCTAACCCTAACCCTAGGCTACCCTTGAATGCTTCTGCCTCCAATAGATTTCCTAAGCACTAGTGTTTTAAGGAACAGCTTAAAAAGAGAATCCTAATGTGATTTCTTTATAATGGGTGTGTTCCTTATCTTATCCTAGTGTCTAAACTCTTCTCCATGGCTGGAACTCCAAATAATATTCCTTTACGTGCTAAGGGGTATCTAGAGAGTGGGATAGGTTTAATAACTACCCTAACCCTAACGCGTACCCTAACCCTAACCCCTACCCTAACCCTAACATGTACCCTAATCCTAATCCGTAACCTAAACCGAGCCCTAACCCTAACACTAACCCTAACCCTAACCCTAACCCATACCCTACGCCGTTCCCGAACCCTTCCCCGAACCCGTACCCTAAGCCGTACCCTAAGCCGTACCCTAAGCCTAACCCTAACCCTAGGCTACTCTTGAATGCTTCTGCCTCCAATAGATTTCCTAAGCACTAGTGTTTTAAGGAACAGCTTAAAAAGAGAATCCTAATGTGATTTCTTTATAATGGGTGTGTCCTTATCTTATCCTAGTGTCTAAACTCTTCTCCATGGCTGGACCTCCAAATAATATTCCTATACGTGCTAAGGGGTATCTAGAGACTGGGATAGGTTTAATAACTACCCTAACACTAACGCGTACCCTAACCCTAAACCCTACCCTAACCCTAACACGTACCCTAATCCTAACCAATACCCTAAACCGAGCCCTAACCCTAACACTAACCCTAACCCTAACCCTAACCCATACCCTACGCCGTACCCGAAGCCCTCCCCGAACCCGTACCCTAAGCCGTACCCTAAGCCGTACCCTAAGCCTAACCCTAAACCTAGGCTACCCTTGACTGCTTCTGCCTCCAATAGATTTCCTAAGCACTAGTGTTTTAAGGAACAGCTTAAAAAGAGAATCCTAATGTGATTTCTTTATAATGGGTGTGTTCCTTATCTTATCCTAGTGTCTAAACTCTTCTCCATGGCTGGACCTCCAAATAATATTCCTTTACGTGCTAAGGGGTATCTAGAGAGTGGGATAGGTTTAATAACTACCCTAACCCTAACGCGTACCCTAACCCTAACACCTACCCTAACCCTAACATGTACCCTAATCCTAAACCGTACCCTAAACCGAGCCCTAACCCTAACACTAACCCTAACCCTAACCCATACCCTACGCCGTTCCCGAACCCCTCCCCGAACCCGTACCCTAAGCCGTACCCTAAGCCTAACCCTATGCCTAACCCTAACCCTAGGCTACCCTTGAATGCTTCTGCCTCCAATAGATTTCCTAAGCACTAGTGTTTTAAGGAACAGCTTAAAAAGAGAATCCTAATGTGATTTCTTTATAATGGGTGTGTTCCTTATCTTATCCTAGTGTCTAAACTCTTCTCCATAGCTGGACCTCCAAATAATATTCCTTTACGTGCTAAGGGGTATCTAGAGACTGGGTTAGGTTTAATAACTACCCTAACACTATCGCGTACCCTAACCCTAACCCCTACCCTAACCCTAACATGTACCTTACTCCTAACACGTACCCTAAACGGATCCCTAACCCTAACACTAACCCTAACCCTAACCCTAACCCATACCCTACGCCGTACCCGAACCCCTCCCCGAACCCGTACCCTAAGCCGTATCCTAAGCCTAACACCAAGCCTAACCCTAACCCTCGGCTACCCTTGACTGCTTCTGCCTCCAATAGATTTCCTAAGCACTAGTGTTTTAAGGAACAGCTTAAAAAGAGAATCCTAATGTGATTTCTTTATAATGGGTGTGTTCCTTATCTTATCCTAGTGTCTAAACTCTTCTCCATGGCTGGATCTCCAAATAATATTCCTTTACGTGCTAAGGGGTATCTAGAGAGTGGGTTATGTTTAATAACTACCCTAACACTAACGCGTACCCTAACTCTAACCCCTACCCTAACCCTAACACATACCCTAATCCTAACCAATACCCTAAACCGAGCCCTAACCCTAACACTAACCCTAACCCTAACCCATACCCTACGCCGTACCAGAAGCCCTCCCCGAACCCGTACCCTAAGCCTTACCCTAAGCCGTACCCTAAGCATAACCCTAACACTAGGCTACCCTTGACTGCTTCTGCCTCCAATAGATTTCCTAAGCACTAGTGTTTTAAGGAACAGCTTAAAAAGAGAATCCTAATGTGATTTCTTTATAATGGGTGTGTTCCTTATCTTATCCTAGTGTCTAAACTCTTCTCCATGGCTGGACCTCCAAATAATATTCCTTTACGTGCTAAGGGGTATCTAGAGACTGGGTTAGGTTTAATAACTACCCTAACACTATCGCGTACCCTAACGCTAACCCCTACCCTAATCCTAACACGTACCCTAATCCTAACCAATACCCTAAACCGAGCCCTAACCCTAACACTAACCCTAACCCTAACCCATACCCTACGCCGTACCAAAGCCCTCCCCAACCCGTACCCTAAGCCGTACCCTAAGCCTAACCCTAACCCTAGGCTTCCCTTGACTGCTTCTGCCTCCAATAGATTTCCTAAGCACTAGTGTTTTAAGGAACATCTTAAAAAGAGAATCCTAATGTGATTTCTTTATAATGGGTGTGTTCCTTATCTTATCCTAGTGTCTAAACTCTTCTCCATGGCTGGACCCCCAAATAATATTCCTTTACGTGCTAAGGTGTATCTAGAGAGTGGGATAGGTTTAATAACTACCCTAACCCTAACGCGTACCCTAACCCTACCCCTACCCTAACCCTAACATGTACCCGAATCCTAACCCGTACCCTAAACCGAGCCCTAACCCTAACACTAACCCTAACCCTAACCCTAACCCAAAACCTACGCCGTTCCCGAACCCCTCCCCAAACCCGTACCCTAAGCCGTACCCTAAGCCTAACCCTAAGCCTAACCCTAACCCTAGGCTACCCTTGAATGCTTCTGCCTCCAATAGATTTCCTAAGCACTAGTGTTTTAAGGAACAGCTTAAAAAGAGAATCCTAATGTGATTTCTTTATAATGGGTGTGTTCCTTATCTTATCCTAGTGTCTAAACTCTTCTCCATGGCTGGAACTCCAAATAATATTCCTTTACGTGCTAAGGGGTATCTAGAGAGTGGGATAGGTTTAATAACTACCCTAACCCTAACGCGTACCCTAACCCTAACCCCTACCCTAACCCTAACATGTACCCTAATCCTAATCCGTAACCTAAACCGAGCCCTAACCCTAACACTAACCCTAACCCTAACCCTAACCCATACCCTACGCCGTTCCCGAACCCTTCCCCGAACCCGTACCCTAAGCCGTACCCTAAGCCGTACCCTAAGCCTAACCCTAAACCTAGGCTACCCTTGACTGCTTCTGCCTCCAATAGATTTCCTAAGCACTAGTGTTTTAAGGAACAGCTTAAAAAGAGAATCCTAATGTGATTTCTTTATAATGGGTGTGTTCCTTATCTTATCCTAGTGTCTAAACTCTTCTCCATGGCTGGACCTCCAAATAATATTCCTTTACGTGCTAAGGGGTATCTAGAGAGTGGGATAGGTTTAATAACTACCCTAACACTAACGCGTACCCTAACCCTAACCCCTACCCTAACACTAACACGTACCCTAATCCTAACCAATACCCTAAACCGAGCCCTAACCCTAACACTAACCCTAACCCTAACTCTAACCCATACCCTACGCCGTACCCGAAGCCCTCCCCGAACCCGTACCCTAAGCCGTACCCTAAGCCGTACCCTAAGCCTAACCCTAACCCTAGGCTACCCTTGACTGCTTCTGCCTCCAATAGATTTCCTAAGCACTAGTGTTTTAAGGAACAGCTTAAAAAGAGAATCCTAATGTGATTTCTTTATAATGGGTGTGTTCCTTATCTTATCCTAGTGTCTAAACTCTTCTCCATGGCTGGACCCCCAAATAATATTCCTTTACGTGCTAAGGTGTCTCTAGAGAGTGGGATAGGTTTAATAACTACCCTAACCCTAACGCGTACCCTAACCCTAACACCTACCCTAACCCTAACATGTACCCTAATCCTAAACCGTACCCTAAACCGAGCCCTAACCCTAACACTAACCCTAACCCTAACCCATACCCTACGCCGTTCCCGAACCCCTCCCCGAACCCGTACCCTAAGCCGTACCCTAAGCCTAACCCTATGCCTAACCCTAACCCTAGGCTACCCTTGAATGCTTCTGCCTCCAATAGATTTCCTAAGCACTAGTGTTTTAAGGAACAGCTTAAAAAGAGAATCCTAATGTGATTTCTTTATAATGGGTGTGTTCCTTATCTTATCCTAGTGTCTAAACTCTTCTCCATAGCTGGACCTCCAAATAATATTCCTTTACGTGCTAAGGGGTATCTAGAGACTGGGTTAGGTTTAATAACTACCCTAACACTATCGCGTACCCTAACGCTAACCCCTACCCTAATCCTAACACGTACCCTAATCCTAACCAATACCCTAAACCGAGCCCTAACCCTAACACTAACCCTAACCCTAACCCATACCCTACGCCGTACCAAAGCCCTCCCCAACCCGTACCCTAAGCCTTACCCTAAGCCGTACCCTAAGCCTAACCCTAACCCTAGGCTTCCCTTGACTGCTTCTGCCTCCAATAGATTTCCTAAGCACTAGTGTTTTAAGGAACAGCTTAAAAAGAGAATCCTAATGTGATTTCTTTATAATGGGTGTGTTCCTTATCTTATCCTAGTGTCTAAACTCTTCTCCATGGCTGGACCCCCAAATAATATTCCTTTACGTGCTAAGGTGTATCTAGAGAGTGGGATAGGTTTAATAACTACCCTAACCCTAACGCGTACCCTAACCCTACCCCTACCCTAACCCTAACATGTACCCGAATCCTAACCCGTACCCTAAACCGAGCCCTAACCCTAACACTAACCCTAACCCTAACCCTAACCCAAAACCTACGCCGTTCCCGAACCCCTCCCCAAACCCGTACCCTAAGCCGTACCCTAAGCCTAACCCTAAGCCTAACCCTAACCCTAGGCTACCCTTGAATGCTTCTGCCTCCAATAGATTTCCTAAGCACTAGTGTTTTAAGGAACAGCTTAAAAAGAGAATCCTAATGTGATTTCTTTATAATGGGTGTGTTCCTTATCTTATCCTAGTGTCTAAACTCTTCTCCATGGCTGGACCTCCAAATAATATTCCTTTACGTGCTAAGGGGTATCTAGAGAGTGGGATAGGTTTAATAAATATCCTAACACTAACGCGTACCCTAACCCTAACCCCTACCCTAACCCTAACACGTACCCTAATCCTATCCAATACCCTAAACCGAGCCCTAACCCTAACACTAACCCTAACACTAACCCTAACCCATATCCTACGCCGTACCCGAAGCCCTCCCCGAACCCGTACCCTAAGCCGTACCCTAAGCCGTACCCTAAGCCTAACCCTAACCCTAGGCTACCCTTGACTGCTTCTGCCTCCAATAGATTTCCTAAGAACTAGTGTTTTAAGGAACAGCTTAAAAAGAGAATCCTAATGTGATTTCTTTATAATGGGTGTGTTCCTTATCTTATCCTAGTGTCTAAACTCTTCTCCATGGCTGGAACTCCAAATAATATTCCTTTACGTGCTAAGGGGTATCTAGAGAGTGGGATAGGTTTAATAACTACCCTAACCCTAACGCGTACCCTAACCCTAACCCCTACCCTAACCCTAACATGTACCCTAATCCTAATCCGTAACCTAAACCGAGCCCTAACCCTAACACTAACCCTAACCCTAACCCTAACCCATAACCTACGCCATTCCCGAACCCTTCCCCGAACCCGTACCCTAAGCCGTACCCTAAGCCGTACCCTAAGCCTAACCCTAACCCTAGGCTACCCTTGACTGCTTCTGCCTCCAATAGATTTCCTAAGAACTAGTGTTTTAAGGAACAGCTTAAAAAGAGAATCCTAATGTGATTTCTTTATAATGGGTGTGTCCTTATCTTATCCTAGTGTCTAAACTCTTCTCCATGGCTGGACCTCCAAATAATATTCCTATACGTGCTAAGGGGTATCTAGAGACTGGGATAGGTTTAATAACTACCCTAACACTAACGCGTACCCTAACCCTAAACCCTACCCTAACCCTAACACGTACCCTAATCCTAACCAATACCCTAAACCGAGCCCTAACCCTAACACTAACCCTAACCCTAACCCTAACCCATACCCTACGCCTTACCCGAAGCCCTCCCCGAACCCGTAACCTAAGCCGTACCCTAAGCCGTACCCTAAGCCGTACCCTAACCCTAGGCTACCCTTGACTGCTTCTGCCTCCAATAGATTTCCTAAGCACTAGTGTTTTAAGGAACAGCTTAAAAAGAGAATCCTATTGTGATTTCTTTATAATGGGTGTGTTCCTTATCTTATCCTAGTGTCTAAACTCTTCTCCATGGCTGGACCCCCAAATAATATTCCTTTACGTGCTAAGGTGTATCTAGAGAGTGGGATAGGTTTAATAAGTACCCTAACCCTAACGCGTACCCTAACCCTAACCCCTACCCTAACCCTAACATGTACCCTACTCCTAACACGTACCCTAAACGGAGCCCTAACCCTAACACTAACCCTAACCCTAACCCTAACCCATACCCTACGCCGTACCCGAACCCCTCCCCGAACCCGTACCCTAAGCCGTACCCTAAGCCTAACACCAAGCCTAACCCTAACCCTCGGCTACCCTTGACTGCTTCTGCCTCCAATAGATTTCCTAAGCACTAGTGTTTTAAGGAACAGCTTAAAAAGAGAATCCTAATGTGATTTCTTTATAATGGGTGTGTTCCTTATCTTATCCTAGTGTCTAAACTCTTCTCCATGGCTGGATCTCCAAATAATATTCCTTTACGTGCTAAGGGGTATCTAGAGAGTGGGTTATGTTTAATAACTACCCTAACACTAACGCGTACCCTAACTCTAACCCCTACCCTAACCCTAACACATACCCTAATCCTAACCAATACCCTAAACCGAGCCCTAACCCTAACACTAACCCTAACCCTAACCCATACCCTACGCCGTACCAGAAGCCCTCCCCGAACCCGTACCCTAAGCCTTACCCTAAGCCGTACCCTAAGCATAACCCTAACACTAGGCTACCCTTGACTGCTTCTGCCTCCAATAGATTTCCTAAGCACTAGTGTTTTAAGGAACAGCTTAAAAAGAGAATCCTAATGTGATTTCTTTATAATGGGTGTGTTCCTTATCTTATCCTAGTGTCTAAACTCTTCTCCATGGCTGGACCTCCAAATAATATTCCTTTACGTGCTAAGGGGTATCTAGAGACTGGGTTAGGTTTAATAACTACCCTAACACTATCGCGTACCCTAACGCTAACCCCTACCCTAATCCTAACACGTACCCTAATCCTAACCAATACCCTAAACCGAGCCCTAACCCTAACACTAACCCTAACCCTAACCCATACCCTACGCTGTACCAAAGCCCTCCCCAACCCGTACCCTAAGCCGTACCCTAAGCCTAACCCTAACCCTAGGCTTCCCTTGACTGCTTCTGCCTCCAATAGATTTCCTAAGCACTAGTGTTTTAAGGAACATCTTAAAAAGAGAATCCTAATGTGATTTCTTTATAATGGGTGTGTTCCTTATCTTATCCTAGTGTCTAAACTCTTCTCCATGGCTGGACCCCCAAATAATATTCCTTTACGTGCTAAGGTGTATCTAGAGAGTGGGATAGGTTTAATAACTACCCTAACCCTAACGCGTACCCTAACCCTACCCCTACCCTAACCCTAACATGTACCCGAATCCTAACCCGTACCCTAAACCGAGCCCTAACCCTAACACTAACCCTAACCCTAACCCTAACCCAAAACCTACGCCGTTCCCGAACCCCTCCCCAAACCCGTACCCTAAGCCGTACCCTAAGCCTAACCCTAAGCCTAACCCTAACCCTAGGCTACCCTTGAATGCTTCTGCCTCCAATAGATTTCCTAAGCACTAGTGTTTTAAGGAACAGCTTAAAAAGAGAATCCTAATGTGATTTCTTTATAATGGGTGTGTTCCTTATCTTATCCTAGTGTCTAAACTCTTCTCCATGGCTGGAACTCCAAATAATATTCCTTTACGTGCTAAGGGGTATCTAGAGAGTGGGATAGGTTTAATAACTACCCTAACCCTAACGCGTACCCTAACCCTAACCCCTACCCTAACCCTAACATGTACCCTAATCCTAATCCGTAACCTAAACCGAGCCCTAACCCTAACACTAACCCTAACCCTAACCCTAACCCATACCCTACGCCGTTCCCGAACCCTTCCCCGAACCCGTACCCTAAGCCGTACCCTAAGCCGTACCCTAAGCCTAACCCTAACCCTAGGCTACTCTTGAATGCTTCTGCCTCCAATAGATTTCCTAAGCACTAGTGTTTTAAGGAACAGCTTAAAAAGAGAATCCTAATGTGATTTCTTTATAATGGGTGTGTCCTTATCTTATCCTAGTGTCTAAACTCTTCTCCATGGCTGGACCTCCAAATAATATTCCTATACGTGCTAAGGGGTATCTAGAGAGTGGGATAGGTTTAATAACTACCCTAACACTAACGCGTACCCTAACCCTAACCCCTACCCTAACCCTAACACGTACCCTAATCCTAACCAATACCCTAAACCGAGCCCTAACCCTAACACTAACCCTAACACTAACCCTAACCCATACCCTACGCCGTACCCGAAGCCCTCCCCGAACCCGTACCCTAAGCCGTACCCTAAGCCGTACCCTAAGCCTAACCCTAAACCTAGGCTACCCTTGACTGCTTCTGCCTCCAATAGATTTCCTAAGCACTAGTGTTTTAAGGAACAGCTTAAAAAGAGAATCCTAATGTGATTTCTTTATAATGGGTGTGTTCCTTATCTTATCCTAGTGTCTAAACTCTTCTCCATGGCTGGACCTCCAAATAATATTCCTTTACGTGCTAAGGGGTATCTAGAGAGTGGGATAGGTTTAATAACTACCCTAACACTAACGCGTACCCTAACCCTAACCCCTACCCTAACACTAACACGTACCCTAATCCTAACCAATACCCTAAACCGAGCCCTAACCCTAACACTAACCCTAACCCTAACTCTAACCCATACCCTACGCCGTACCCGAAGCCCTCCCCGAACCCGTACCCTAAGCCGTACCCTAAGCCGTACCCTAAGCCTAACCCTAACCCTAGGCTACCCTTGACTGCTTCTGCCTCCAATAGATTTCCTAAGCACTAGTGTTTTAAGGAACAGCTTAAAAAGAGAATCCTAATGTGATTTCTTTATAATGGGTGTGTTCCTTATCTTATCCTAGTGTCTAAACTCTTCTCCATGGCTGGACCCCCAAATAATATTCCTTTACGTGCTAAGGTGTCTCTAGAGAGTGGGATAGGTTTAATAACTACCCTAACCCTAACGCGTACCCTAACCCTAACACCTACCCTAACCCTAACATGTACCCTAATCCTAAACCGTACCCTAAACCGAGCCCTAACCCTAACACTAACCCTAACCCTAACCCATACCCTACGCCGTTCCCGAACCCCTCCCCGAACCCGTACCCTAAGCCGTACCCTAAGCCTAACCCTATGCCTAACCCTAACCCTAGGCTACCCTTGAATGCTTCTGCCTCCAATAGATTTCCTAAGCACTAGTGTTTTAAGGAACAGCTTAAAAAGAGAATCCTAATGTGATTTCTTTATAATGGGTGTGTTCCTTATCTTATCCTAGTGTCTAAACTCTTCTCCATAGCTGGACCTCCAAATAATATTCCTTTACGTGCTAAGGGGTATCTAGAGACTGGGTTAGGTTTAATAACTACCCTAACACTATCGCGTACCCTAACGCTAACCCCTACCCTAATCCTAACACGTACCCTAATCCTAACCAATACCCTAAACCGAGCCCTAACCCTAACACTAACCCTAACCCTAACCCATACCCTACGCCGTACCAAAGCCCTCCCCAACCCGTACCCTAAGCCTTACCCTAAGCCGTACCCTAAGCCTAACCCTAACCCTAGGCTTCCCTTGACTGCTTCTGCCTCCAATAGATTTCCTAAGCACTAGTGTTTTAAGGAACAGCTTAAAAAGAGAATCCTAATGTGATTTCTTTATAATGGGTGTGTTCCTTATCTTATCCTAGTGTCTAAACTCTTCTCCATGGCTGGACCCCCAAATAATATTCCTTTACGTGCTAAGGTGTATCTAGAGAGTGGGATAGGTTTAATAACTACCCTAACCCTAACGCGTACCCTAACCCTACCCCTACCCTAACCCTAACATGTACCCGAATCCTAACCCGTACCCTAAACCGAGCCCTAACCCTAACACTAACCCTAACCCTAACCCTAACCCAAAACCTACGCCGTTCCCGAACCCCTCCCCAAACCCGTACCCTAAGCCGTACCCTAAGCCTAACCCTAAGCCTAACCCTAACCCTAGGCTACCCTTGAATGCTTCTGCCTCCAATAGATTTCCTAAGCACTAGTGTTTTAAGGAACAGCTTAAAAAGAGAATCCTAATGTGATTTCTTTATAATGGGTGTGTTCCTTATCTTATCCTAGTGTCTAAACTCTTCTCCATGGCTGGACCTCCAAATAATATTCCTTTACGTGCTAAGGGGTATCTAGAGAGTGGGATAGGTTTAATAAATAACCTAACACTAACGCGTACCCTAACCCTAACCCCTACCCTAACCCTAACACGTACCCTAATCCTATCCAATACCCTAAACCGAGCCCTAACCCTAACACTAACCCTAACACTAACCCTAACCCATATCCTACGCCGTACCCGAAGCCCTCCCCGAACCCGTACCCTAAGCCGTACCCTAAGCCGTACCCTAAGCCTAACCCTAACCCTAGGCTACCCTTGACTGCTTCTGCCTCCAATAGATTTCCTAAGAACTAGTGTTTTAAGGAACAGCTTAAAAAGAGAATCCTAATGTGATTTCTTTATAATGGGTGTGTTCCTTATCTTATCCTAGTGTCTAAACTCTTCTCCATGGCTGGAACTCCAAATAATATTCCTTTACGTGCTAAGGGGTATCTAGAGAGTGGGATAGGTTTAATAACTACCCTAACCCTAACGCGTACCCTAACCCTAACCCCTACCCTAACCCTAACATGTACCCTAATCCTAATCCGTAACCTAAACCGAGCCCTAACCCTAACACTAACCCTAACCCTAACCCTAACCCATAACCTACGCCATTCCCGAAACCTTCCCCGAACCCGTACCCTAAGCCGTACCCTAAGCCGTACCCTAAGCCTAACCCTAACCCTAGGCTACCCTTGACTGCTTCTGCCTCCAATAGATTTCCTAAGAACTAGTGTTTTAAGGAACAGCTTAAAAAGAGAATCCTAATGTGATTTCTTTATAATGGGTGTGTTCCTTATCTTATCCTAGTGTCTAAACTCTTCTCCATGGCTGGAACTCCAAATAATATTCCTTTACGTGCTAAGGGGTATCTAGAGAGTGGGATAGGTTTAATAACTACCCTAACCCTAACGCGTACCCTAACCCTAACCCCTACCCTAACCCTAACATGTACCCTAATCCTAATCCGTAACCTAAACCGAGCCCTAACCCTAACACTAACCCTAACCCTAACCCTAACCCATAACCTACGCCATTCCCGAACCCTTCCCCGAACCCGTACCCTAAGCCGTACCCTAAGCCGTACCCTAAGCCTAACCCTAACCCTAGGCTACCCTTGACTGCTTCTGCCTCCAATAGATTTCCTAAGAACTAGTGTTTTAAGGAACAGCTTAAAAAGAGAATCCTAATGTGATTTCTTTATAATGGGTGTGTCCTTATCTTATCCTAGTGTCTAAACTCTTCTCCATGGCTGGACCTCCAAATAATATTCCTTTACGTGCTAAGGGGTATCTAGAGACTGGGTTAGGTTTAATAACTACCCTAACACTATCGCGTACCCTAACCCTAACCCCTACCCTAACCCTAACATGTACCCTACTCCTTACACGTACCCTAAACGGAGCCCTAACCCTAACACTAACCCTAACCCTAACCCTAACCCATACCCTACGCCGTACCCGAACCCCTCCCCGAACCCGTACCCTAAGCCGTACCCTAAGCCTAACACCAAGCCTAACCCTAACCCTCGGCTACCCTTGACTGCTTCTGCCTCCAATAGATTTCCTAAGCACTAGTGTTTTAAGGAACAGCTTAAAGAGAGAATCCTAATGTGATTTCTTTATAATGGGTGTGTTCCTTATCTTATCCTAGTGTCTAAACTCTTCTCCATGGCTGGATCTCCAAATAATATTCCTTTACGTGCTAAGGGGTATCTAGAGAGTGGGTTATGTTTAATAACTACCCTAACACTAACGCGTACCCTAACTCTAACCCCTACCCTAACCCTAACACATACCCTAATCCTAACCAATACCCTAAACCGAGCCCTAACCCTAACACTAACCCTTACCCTAACCCATACCCTACGCCGTACCAGAAGCCCTCCCCGAACCCGTACCCTAAGCATTACCCTAAGCCGTACCCTAAGCATAACCCTAACACTAGGCTACCCTTGACTGCTTCTGCCTCCAATAGATTTCCTAAGCACTAGTGTTTTAAGGAACAGCTTAAAAAGAGAATCCTAATGTGATTTCTTTATAATGGGTGTGTTCCTTATCTTATCCTAGTGTCTAAACTCTTCTCCATGGCTGGACCTCCAAATAATATTCCTTTACGTGCTAAGGGGTATCTAGAGACTGGGTTAGGTTTAATAACTACCCTAACACTATCGCGTACCCTAACGCTAACCCCTACCCTAATCCTAACACGTACCCTAATCCTAACCAATACCCTAAACCGAGCCCTAACCCTAACACTAACCCTAACCCTAACCCATACCCTACGCCGTACCAAAGCCCTCCCCAACCCGTACCCTAAGCCGTACCCTAAGCCTAACCCTAACCCTAGGCTTCCCTTGACTGCTTCTGCCTCCAATAGATTTCCTAAGCACTAGTGTTTTAAGGAACATCTTAAAAAGAGAATCCTAATGTGATTTCCTTATAATGGGTGTGTTCCTTATCTTATCCTAGTGTCTAAACTCTTCTCCATGGCTGGACCCCCAAATAATATTCCTTTACGTGCTAAGGTGTATCTAGAGAGTGGGATAGGTTTAATAACTACCCTAACCCTAACGCGTACCCTAACCCTACCCCTACCCTAACCCTAACATGTACCCGAATCCTAACCCGTACCCTAAACCGAGCCCTAACCCTAACACTAACCCTAACCCTAACCCTAACCCAAAACCTACGCCGTTCCCGAACCCCTCCCCAAACCCGTACCCTAAGCCGTACCCTAAGCCTAACCCTAAGCCTAACCCTAACCCTAGGCTACCCTTGAATGCTTCTGCCTCCAATAGATTTCCTAAGCACTAGTGTTTTAAGGAACAGCTTAAAAAGAGAATCCTAATGTGATTTCTTTATAATGGGTGTGTTCCTTATCTTATCCTAGTGTCTAAACTCTTCTCCATGGCTGGAACTCCAAATAATATTCCTTTACGTGCTAAGGGGTATCTAGAGAGTGGGATAGGTTTAATAACTACCCTAACCCTAACGCGTACCCTAACCCTAACCCCTACCCTAACCCTAACATGTACCCTAATCCTAATCCGTAACCTAAACCGAGCCCTAACCCTAACACTAACCCTAACCCTAACCCTAACCCATACCCTACGCCGTTACCGAACCCTTCCCCGAACCCGTACCCTAAGCCGTACCCTAAGCCGTACCCTAAGCCTAACCCTAACCCTAGGCTACTCTTGAATGCTTCTGCCTCCAATAGATTTCCTAAGCACTAGTGTTTTAAGGAACAGCTTAAAAAGAGAATCCTAATGTGATTTCTTTATAATGGGTGTGTCCTTATCTTATCCTAGTGTCTAAACTCTTCTCCATGGCTGGACCTCCAAATAATATTCCTATACGTGCTAAGGGGTATCTAGAGAGTGGGATAGGTTTAATAACTACCCTAACACTAACGCGTACACTAACCCTAACCCCTACCCTAACCCTAACACGTACCCTAATCCTAACCAATACCCTAAACCGAGCCCTAACCCTAACACTAACCCTAACACTAACCCTAACCCATACCCTACGCCGTACCCGAAGCCCTCCCCGAACCCGTACCCTAAGCCGTACCCTAAGCCGTACCCTAAGCCTAACCCTAAACCTAGGCTACCCTTGACTGCTTCTGCCTCCAATAGATTTCCTAAGCACTAGTGTTTTAAGGAACAGCTTAAAAAGAGAATCCTAATGTGATTTCTTTATAATGGGTGTGTTCCTTATCTTATCCTAGTGTCTAAACTCTTCTCCATGGCTGGACCTCCAAATAATATTACTTTACGTGCTAAGGGGTATCTAGAGAGTGGGATAGGTTTAATAACTACCCTAACACTAACGCGTACCCTAACCCTAACCCCTACCCTAACACTAACACGTACCCTAATCCTAACCAATACCCTAAACCGAGCCCTAACCCTAACACTAACCCTAACCCTAACTCTAACCCATACCCTACGCCGTACCCGAAGCCCTCCCCGAACCCGTACCCTAAGCCTTACCCTAAACCGTACCCTAAGCCTAACCCTAACCCTAGGCTTCCCTTGACTGCTTCTGCCTCCAATAGATTTCCTAAGCACTAGTGTTTTAAGGAACAGCTTAAAAAGAGAATCCTAATGTGATTTCTTTATAATGGGTGTGT
>NW_028124063.1:0-23000 GCF_965194825.1 Balaenoptera physalus | reverse complement strand
ACAAAGGCCATGGAGCATTGTGATGACAAGTGTCATGGGGCATTTTGATGACATTGGCATGGAGCATTCTGATGACAAGAGTTCTGGAGCATTTTGATGACAAGGGCATGGAGCATTGTGATGACAGGGCCCATGGAGCATTGTAATGAAAAGGGCAGGGAACATTGTGATGACTGGGTTCATGGAGCATTGTGATGAAAGGGGCCATGGAGCATTGAGATGACAGGCGTCATGAGGCATGGTGATGACAGTGGTCATGGAGCATTGTGATGAAAGAGATCATGGAGCAATATGATAACAGGGGCCATGGAGCACTGTGATGACAGATGTATTGGAGCATTGTGATGAAAGTAGTCATGGATCATTGTGATGACATGTGTCCTGGAACGCTGTGATGACACGGTTCATCGAGTATTGTGATGACAAGGGCCATAGCGAATTGTATGACAGGTGTCATGGGGCATTGTGATGACATTGATCATCTAGGAATTGTGATGCAAGGTATCATGGAGCACTGTGATGACTGGGGGCATGAAGCATTGTTATGAAACTTTTCCTGTATTATTGTGATGACAGCAGTCATGGAGAATTGTGATGACAGGGATTATGCAGCATTGTGTTAACAAGAGTATGGACTATTGTGATGACAATGGTCATGGAGCAATGTGATGAAAGTTTTCATGGAACGTCGTGATGAAATGTACCTGGGAGCGTTGTCACGATAAAGGCCATGGAACATTGTGATGACAAGTTTCATGGAACATTGTAATGAAAGGTTTCATTGTGCACTGTGATGACAAAGGGGATGGAGTATTGTGATGAAACTGGTCCTGGAGCATTGTGATAACAAAAGCCATGGAGCATTTTTATGACAGGCATCATGGAGCATTGTGAAGAAAGGGGCCATGGGGAATTGTAATGACAATAGAGAAATGTCATGAAAATGGTCAGCGAGCATAGTGATTAAAGAGGTCATTGAGAATTGTCATGAAAAGCGACATAGAGCATTGTGATGACAAAGGTCATGGAGAACTGTGAAGACCAGGGTCATGTAGCATTGTGATGACACGGTCATGGAACATTGTGATGACAAGAATTCTGGAGCATTGTGATGACAAGGGCCATGGAGCATTGTGATGCCACGGTCATGGAACATTGTGATGACAAGAATTCTGGAACATTGTGAGGAAAAAGGCATGGAGCATTGTGATTATAGGAGACATGGGGCCTTTTGATGATATGGGCCGGGAACACTGTGATGACAGGTGTTATGGAGCAATGTGATGACAAGTGTCATGGAGCATTGTGATGAAAGGGGCCTTGGAGAATTGTGATGACAGGCGTCATGAGGCATTGAGATGGCAGTGGTCATGGAGCATTATGATGAAAGGTGTTATGGAGCACTGTGATTACAGGGGCCATGGAGCATTTTGAATACAAAGGCCTTGGAGCATTGAGATGACAGTGGTCATGGAGCATTGTGATGCAAATGGTAATGGATCATTGTGATGACAAGTGTCCTGGGACCCTCTGATGACATGGTTCATGGAGCATTGTGATGACAATGGTCATGGCGAATTGTGATGACAATGTCATGGGTCATTGTGATGGCAGTGGTCATCTAGAAATGTGATTAAAGTTATTATGGAGCACAGTAATGAGAGGGGCCATGGAGCATTGTGATGACAAGTGTCATGGAGCATGGTGATGAAACCGACATGGAGCATCATAATGACAAGAGTTCTGGAGCCTGGTGATGTCAAGGGCATGGAGCTTTGTGATGACAGGTGTCATGGAGCATAGAGATGAAGCGGGTCATGGACCATTACGATGACAGGGGTCATGGAGAATTGTGATGACAGTGGCCATGGGGAATTTGGATGAAAGGCGTACTGGAGCATTGTGAGGAAATGTTTCATGGAGCATTGTGATGACAAGGGCCATGGAGCATTGTGATGACAGGGGTCATGGGGCATTGTGAATACAAGGGACATGGAGCCTTGTGATGACAAGGGACATGGATCATTGTAAAAACAGGTATCATTGGGCATTGTGATGACAGGGGCATGGAGCATTTTTATGTAAGTTGCCATGGAGAATTGTCATGAAAGGGATCATGTGGATTTGTAATGACAAGGGCCATGGAGCATTGTGATGAAACAAATCTTGGAGTAATTTGATGAAAGTTGTCATGGAGCATTGCGATGAAAAGCACCAAGGAACATTGTGATGACAAGGGCCATCGAGCGCTGTGATGACAAGTGTCATGGAGCATTGTGATGACAGGTGTCATGGTGCATCGTGATGACAAATGCCATGGAGAATTGTGATGAGAGGTAGCATTGGGCATTGTATTGAAAGGGGTCATGGAGTACTGGGATTACAGGGGCCATGGAGCATTGTGATAACAAGTGACATGGAGAAGAGTGATGACAGGTGACATAGAGCATTGTGATGACAAGTGCCATTTAGCATTTTGATGACAGGGGTCATCAGGCATTGTGTTGACAGGGGTCACGGAGCATTGTGATGACAAAGGCCATAGAGCATTGTGACGACAAGTGTCAAGGGGCATTTTGATGACATTGGCATGGAGCATTATGATGACAAGTGTCCTGGAGAATTTTGATGACAAGGGCATGGAGCATTGTGATGACAGCGGCCATGGAACATTGTGATGACAAAGGCCATGGAGCATTGTGATGACAAGTGTCATGGGGCATTTTGATGACATTGGCATGGAGCATTATGATGACAAGAGTTCTGGAGCATTTTGATGACAAGGGCATGGAGCATTGTGATGACAGGGCCCATTGAGCATTGTAATGAAAAGGGCAGGGAACATTGTGATGACTGGGTTCATGGAGCATTGTGATGAAAGGGGCCATGGAGCATTGAGATGACAGGCGTCATGAGGCATGGTGATGACAGTGGTCATGGAGCATTGTGATGAAAGAGATCATGGAGCAATATGATAACAGGGGCCATGGAGCACTGTGATGACAGATGTATTGGAGCATTGTGATGAAAGTAGTCATGGATCATTGTGATGACATGTGTCCTGGAACACTGTGATGACACGGTTCATCGAGTATTGTGATGACAAGGGCCATAGCGAATTGTATGACAGGTGTCATGGGGCATTGTGATGACATTGATCATCTAGGAATTGTGATGCAAGGTATCATGGAGCACTGTGATGACTGGGGGCATGAAGCATTGTTATGAAACTTTTCCTGTATTATTGTGATGACAGCAGTCATGGAGAATTGTGATGACAGGGATTATGCAGCATTGTGTTGACAAGAGTATGGACTATTGTGATGACAATGGTCATGGAGCAATGTGATGAAAGTTTTCATGGAACGTCGTGATGAAATGTACCTGGGAGCGTTGTCACGATAAAGGCCATGGAACATTGTGATGACAAGTTTCATGGAACATTGTAATGAAAGGTTTCATTGTGCACTGTGATGACAAGGGGGATGGAGTATTGTGATGAAACTGGTCCTGGAGCATTGTGATAACAAAAGCCATGGAGCATTTTTATGACAGGCATCATGGAGCATTGTGAAGAAAGGGGCCATGGGGAATTGTAATGACAATAGAGAAATGTCATGAAAATGGTCAGCGAGCATAGTGATTAAAGAGGTCATTGAGAATTGTCATGAAAAGCGACATAGAGCATTGTGATGACAAAGGTCATGGAGAACTGTGAAGACCAGGGTCATGTAGCATTGTGATGACACGGTCATGGAACATTGTGATGACAAGAATTCTGGAGCATTGTGATGACAAGGGCCATGGAGCATTGTGATGCCACGGTCATGGAACAGTGTGATGACAAGAATTCTGGAACATTGTGAGGAAAAAGGCATGGAGCATTGTGATTATAGGGGACATGGGGCCTTGTGATGATATGGGCCGGGAACACTGTGATGACAGGTGTTATGGAGCAATGTGATGACAAGTATCATGGAGCATTGTGATGAAAGGGGCCTTGGAGAATTGTGATGACAGGCGTCATGAGGCATTGAGATGGCAGTGGTCATGGAGCATTATGATGAAAGGTGTTATGGAGCACTGTGATTACAGGGGCCGTGGAGCATTTTGAATACAAATGCCTTGGAGCATTGAGATGACAGTGGTCATGGAGCATTGTGATGAAAATGGTAATGGATCATTGTGATGACAAGTGTCCTGCGACCCTCTGATGACATGGTTCATGGAGCATTGTGATGACAATGGTCATGGCGAATTGTGATGACAATGTCATGGGGCATTGTGATGGCAGTGGTCATCTAGAAATGTGATTAAAGTTATTATGGAGCACAGTAATGAGAGGGGCCATGGAGCATTGTGATGACAAGTGTCATGGAGCATTGTGATGACAGGGGTCATGGGGCATTGTGAATACAAGGGACATGGAGCCTTGTGATGACAAGGGACATGGATCATTGTAAAAACAGGTATCATTGGGCATTGTGATGACAGGGGCATGGAGCATTTTTATGTAAGTTGCCATGGAGAATTGTCATGAAAGGGATCATGTGGATTTGTAATGACAAGGGCCATGGAGCATTGTGATGAAACAAATCTTGGAGTAATTTGATGAAAGTTGTCATGGAGCATTGCGATGAAAAGCACCAAGGAACATTGTGATGACAAGGGCCATCGAGCGCTGTGATGACAAGTGTCATGGAGCATTGTGATGACAGGTGTCATGGTGCATCGTGATGACAAATGCCATGGAGAATTGTGATGAGAGGTAGCATTGGGCATTGTATTGAAAGGGGTCATGGAGTACTGGGATTACAGGGGCCATGGAGCATTGTGATAACAAGTGACATGGAGAAGAGTGATGACAGGTGACATAGAGCATTGTGATGACAAGTGCCATTTAGCATTTTGATGACAGGGGTCATCAGGCATTGTGTTGACAGGGGTCACGGAGCATTGTGATGACAAAGGCCATAGAGCATTGTGACGACAAGTGTCAAGGGGCATTTTGATGACATTGGCATGGAGCATTATGATGACAAGTGTTCTGGAGAATTTTGATGACAAGGGCATGGAGCATTGTGATGACAGCGGCCATGGAACATTGTGATGACAAAGGCCATGGAGCATTGTGATGACAAGTGTCATGGGGCATTTTGATGACATTGGCATGGAGCATTATGATGACAAGAGTTCTGGAGCATTTTGATGACAAGGGCATGGAGCATTGTGATGACAGGGCCCATGGAGCATTGTAATGAAAAGGGCAGGGAACATTGTGATGACTGGGTTCATGGAGCATTGTGATGAAAGGGGCCATGGAGCATTGAGATGACAGGCGTCATGAGGCATGGTGATGACAGTGGTCATGGAGCATTGTGATGAAAGAGATCATGGAGCAATATGATAACAGGGGCCATGGAGCACTGTGATGACAGATGTATTGGAGCATTGTGATGAAAGTAGTCATGGATCATTGTGATGACATGTGTCCTGGAACACTGTGATGACACGGTTCATCGAGTATTGTGATGACAAGGGCCATAGCGAATTGTATGACAGGTGTCATGGGGCATTGTGATGACATTGATCATCTAGGAATTGTGATGCAAGGTATCATGGAGCACTGTGATGACTGGGGGCATGAAGCATTGTTATGAAACTTTTCCTGTATTATTGTGATGACAGCAGTCATGGAGAATTGTGATGACAGGGATTATGCAGCATTGTGTTGACAAGAGTATGGACTATTGTGATGACAATGGTCATGGAGCAATGTGATGAAAGTTTTCATGGAACGTCGTGATGAAATGTACCTGGGAGCATTGTCACGATAAAGGCCATGGAACATTGTGATGACAAGTTTCATGGAACATTGTAATGAAAGGTTTCATTGTGCACTGTGATGACAAGGGGGATGGAGTATTGTGATGAAACTGGTCCTGGAGCATTGTGATAACAAAAGCCATGGAGCATTTTTATGACAGGCATCATGGAGCATTGTGAAGAAAGGGGCCATGGGGAATTGTAATGACAATAGAGAAATGTCATGAAAATGATCAGCGAGCATAGTGATTAAAGAGGTCATTGAGAATTGTCATGAAAAGCGACATAGAGCATTGTGATGACAAAGGTCATGGAGAACTGTGAAGACCAGGGTCATGTAGCATTGTGATGACACGGTCATGGAACATTGTGATGACAAGAATTCTAGAGCATTGTGATGACAAGGGCCATGGAGCATTGTGATGCCACGGTCATGGAACATTGTGATGACAAGAATTCTGGAACATTGTGAGGAAAAAGGCATGGAGCATTGTGATTATAGGGGACATGGGGCCTTGTGATGATATGGGCCGGGAACACTGTGATGACAGGTGTTATGGAGCAATGTGATGACAAGTGTCATGGAGCATTGTGATGAAAGGGGCCTTGGAGAATTGTGATGACAGGCGTCATGAGGCATTGAGATGGCAGTGGTCATGGAGCATTATGATGAAAGGTGTTATGGAGCACTGTGATTACAGGGGCCATGGAGCATTTTGAATACAAAGGCCTTGGAGCATTGAGATGACAGTGGTCATGGAGCATTGTGATGAAAATGGTAATGGATCATTGTGATGACAAGTGTCCTGGGACCCTCTGATGACATGGTTCATGGAGCATTGTGATGACAATGGTCATGGCGAATTGTGATGACAATGTCATGGGTCATTGTGATGGCAGTGGTCATCTAGAAATGTGATTAAAGTTATTATGGAGCACAGTAATGAGAGGGGCCATGGAGCATTGTGATGACAAGTGTCATGGAGCATGGTGATGAAACCGACATGGAGCATCATAATGACAAGAGTTCTGGAGCCTGGTGATGTCAAGGGCATGGAGCTTTGTGATGACAGGTGTCATGGAGCATAGAGATGAAGCGGGTCATGGACCATTACGATGACAGGGGTCATGGAGAATTGTGATGACAGTGGCCATGGGGAATTTGGATGAAAGGCGTACTGGAGCATTGTGCGGAAATGTTTCATGGAGCATTGTGATGACAAGGGCCATGGAGCATTGTGATGACAGGGGTCATGGGGCATTGTGAATACAAGGGACATGGAGCCTTGTGATGACAAGGGACATGGCTCATTGTAAAAACAGGTATCATTGGGCATTGTGATGACAGGGGCATGGAGCATTTTTATGTAAGTTGCCATGGAGAATTGTCATGAAAGGGATCATGTGGATTTGTAATGACAAGGGCCATGGAGCATTGTGATGAAACAAATCTTGGAGTAATTTGATGAAAGTTGTCATGGAGCATTGCGATGAAAAGCACCAAGGAACATTGTGATGACAAGGGCCATCGAGCGCTGTGATGACAAGTGTCATGGAGCATTGTGATGACAGGTGTCATGGTGCATCGTGATGACAAATGCCATGGAGAATTGTGATGAGAGGTAGCATTGGGCATTGTATTGAAAGGGGTCATGGAGTACTGGGATTACAGGGGCCATGGAGCATTGTGATAACAAGTGACATGGAGAAGAGTGATGACAGGTGACATAGAGCATTGTGATGACAAGTGCCATTTAGCATTTTGATGACAGGGGTCATCAGGCATTGTGTTGACAGGGGTCACGGAGCATTGTGATGACAAAGGCCATAGAGCATTGTGAAGACAAGATTCATGGAGCATTGTGATGACACGGGGCATGAAGCATGGTGATGACAACATACCTGGAGCATTGTGATGACATGGGCATGGAGCATTGTGATTAAAGGAGACATGGAACATTGTGATGACATTGGTAGGGATCATTTTGATTACAGGGATCATGGAGCATTGAGATGACAAGTGTCATGAAATATTGTGCTGACACAGATCATGGAGCAACGCGATTATCGGGACAATGGAGCATTGTGAATACAAAGGCCATGGAACATAGAACTAAGAGAGTTCATGGAGCATTTTGAAGACAAGGGTCCTGGAACCTAGTGATGACACGGTTCATACAGCATTGAGATGACAAGCGCCAAGGCGAATTGTGATGACACGTGTCATGGGGCATTGTGATGAGATTGGTCATCTTGCATTGTGATGACAGTGGTCATGTAGAATTTTGATTAAAGGTATCATGGAGCACTGTGATGACAAAGGCCAAGGAACATTTTGATGACAAGTGTCATTGAGCAATGGGATGACACGGGAATGGAGCATTATGATGCCAAGAGTTCTGGAGCATTGTGATGACGAGGGCATGGAGCATTGTGATTACAGGGGCCATGGAGCATTGTGATGACAACGGCATGGAGCATTGTGATGAGAGGGGTCATTGAGCATTATGATTACAAAGACCATGAGGCATTGTGATGACACGGGCCTTGGAGCATTGTGATGACAATGGTCATCAAGCATTGTGATGACAGGAGTCATAGAGCATTGTGATGAGAAAGACCATGGAGCATGGTGATGACAGAGGCCATGGAGCATTGTAATGACAAGGCCATGTACCATTGTGATTACAAGCGTCATGGAGCATTGTGATGACAAGGGCAGGGAACCTTGTGGTGACCGGGGTCATGGAGCATTTTGATGACAATTTTCATGGAACGTTGTGATGAGAGGGGTCATGGACCATTGTGTTGAAAGGGAACATGCAGCAGTGTGATTATAGGGTCCATGGTGCATTGTGAATACATAGGCCATGGAAAAATGTGATGACAGGAGTCATGCAGCATTGTGATGACAGGGTCATGGAGCATTGTGATTACAGCGGTTATGGGGAACTATGATGAAAGGGGCCATGGAGCATTGTGATGAAAATTGTCCAGGAGCATTGTGATGACAGCGGTCACAGAGAATTGGGATGAAAGGTATCATGCAGCATTGTGATGACAACCGTCATGGATCATTTTGATGACAGGGGTCATGGAACATTCTGATAACAAGGTTCATAAAGCATTTTGATGACAGGGGTCATGGAGCATTGTGTTGACACGGGCATGGAGCATTGTAATGATAGGACATCTGGAGCATTGTGATGAAAAGGGGATGGAGCATTTTGATGACAGGGTCTAAGGAGCATTGTGATGACAATGGCATGGAGCATTATGATGAAAAGGGTACTGGAGCACTGTGAGGAAAGGAGTCATGGATCATTGTGATGACAGGGGTCATGGAGCTTTGTGATGACAAGGGTCATGGAGCATTGTAATGACACGGTCAAGGATCATTGCGATAACAAGAATTCTGGAGCATTGTGATGAAAGGGCATGGAGCATTGTGATTAAAGGTGACAAGGAGCATTGTGATGATATGGGCAGAGAACTTTGTGATGACAGGGGTCATGGAGCATTGTGATGAAAAGTGTCATGGAACATTGTGCTGACAGGGATCATGGAGCTTTCTGGTAAGAGAGGCCTTGGAGATTTGTGATGGCAGGCGTCATGGGGCATTGTGATGACAGCGGTCTTGGAGCATTGTGATGAAATGGGTCATAGAGCACTGTGATTACAGGGGCCATGGAGCATTGTGAATACAAAGGCTATGGAGCATTGAGATGACAGGTTTCATGGAGCATTGTGATGAAAGTGATCATGGATCATTGTGATGACAAGTGTCCTGGAACCTTGTGATGACACGGTTCATGGAGCATTGTGATGACAAGGACCATGCGAATTGTGATGACATCAGTCATGGGGCATTGTGGTGACAGTGGTCATCTAGAATTGTGATGAAAGGTATCAGGGAGCACTATGATTACAGGGACCATGGAACATTGTGATGACAAAGGCCATGGAGCATTGTGACGACAAGTGTCAAGGGGTATTTTGATGACATTGGCATGGAGCATTATGATGACAAGAGTTCTGGAGAATTTTGATGACAAGGGCATGGAGCATTGTGATGACTGGGTTCATGGAGCTTTGTGATGAAAGGGGCCATGGAACAATGAGATGACAGGCGTCATGAGGCATGGTGATGACAGTGGTCATGGAGCATTGTGATGAAAGGGATCATGGAGCAATATGATAACAGGGGCCATGGAGCATTGTGATGACAGGTGTCATGGAGTATTGAGATGAAATGGGTCATGGACCATTACGATGACAGGGTCATGGAGAATTGTGATGACAGTGGCCATGGGGAATTTGGATGTAAGGCGTACTGGGGCATTGTGAGGAAATGTTTCATGGAGAATTGTGATGACAAAGGCCATGGAGCATCGTGATGACAGGGGTCATGGGGCATTGTGCTGAAAGCAGTCATGGAGCCTTGCGATGAAAAGCACCACGGAGCATTGTGATGACAGGGACCATGGAGCATTGTGAATACAAGGGACATGGAGCCTTGTGATGACAAGGGTCATGGATCATTGTAAAAACAGGTATCATTGGGCATTGTGATGACAGGGGCATGGAGCATTTTTATGTAAGTTGCCATGGAGAATTGTCATGAAAGGGATCATGTGGATTTGTAATGACAAGGGCCATGGAGCATTGTGATGAAACAAATCTTGGAGTAATTTGATGAAAGTTGTCATGGAGCATTGCGATGAAAAGCACCAAGGAACATTGTGATGACAAGGGCCATCGAGCGCTGTGATGACAAGTGTCATGGAGCATTGTGATGACAGGTGTCATGGTGCATCGTGATGACAAATGCCATGGAGAATTGTGATGAGAGGTAGCATTGGGCATTGTATTGAAAGGGGTCATGGAGTACTGGGATTACAGGGGCCATGGAGCATTGTGATAACAAGTGACATGGAGAAGAGTGATGACAGGTGACATAGAGCATTGTGATGACAAGTGCCATTTAGCATTTTGATGACAGGGGTCATCAGGCATTGTGTTGACAGGGGTCACGGAGCATTGTGATGACAAAGGCCATAGAGCATTGTGAAGACAAGATTCATGGAGCATTGTGATGACACGGGGCATGAAGCATGGTGATGACAACATACCTGGAGCATTGTGATGACATGGGCATGGAGCATTGTGATTAAAGGAGACATGGAACATTGTGATGACATTGGCAGGGATCATTTTGATTACAGGGATCATGGAGCATTGAGATGACAAGTGTCATGAAATATTGTGCTGACACAGATCATGGAGCAACGCGATTATCGGGACAATGGAGCATTGTGAATACAAAGGCCATGGAACATAGAGCTAAGAGAGTTCATGGAGCATTTTGAAGACAAGGGTCCTGGAACCTAGTGATGACACGGTTCATACAGCATTGAGATGACAAGCGCCAAGGCGAATTGTGATGACACGTGTCATGGGGCATTGTGATGAGATTGGTCATCTTGCATTGTGATGACAGTGGTCATGTAGAATTTTGATTAAAGGTATCATGGAGCACTGTGATGACAAAGGCCAAGGAACATTTTGATGACAAGTGTCATTGAGCAATGGGATGACACGGGAATGGAGCATTATGATGCCAAGAGTTCTGGAGCATTGTGATGACGAGGGCATGGAGCATTGTGATTACAGGGGCCATGGAGCATTGTGATGACAACGGCATGGAGCATTGTGATGAGAGGGGTCATTGAGCATTATGATTACAAAGACCATGAGGCATTGTGATGACACGGGCCTTGGAGCATTGTGATGACAATGGTCATCAAGCATTGTGATGACAGGAGTCATAGAGCATTGTGATGAGAAAGACCATGGAGCATGGTGATGACAGAGGCCATGGAGCATTGTAATGACAAGGCCATGTACCATTGTGATTACAAGCGTCATGGAGCATTGTGATGACAAGGGCAGGGAACCTTGTGGTGACCGGGGTCATGGAGCATTTTGATGACAATTTTCATGGAACGTTGTGATGAGAGGGGTCATGGACCATTGTGTTGAAAGGGAACATGCAGCAGTGTGATTATAGGGTCCATGGTGCATTGTGAATACATAGGCCATGGAAAAATGTGATGACAGGAGTCATGCAGCATTGTGATGACAGGGTCATGGAGCATTGTGATTACAGCGGTTATGGGGAACTATGATGAAAGGGGCCATGGAGCATTGTGATGAAAATTGTCCAGGAGCATTGTGATGACAGCGGTCACAGAGAATTGGGATGAAAGGTATCATGCAGCATTGTGATGACAACCGTCATGGATCATTTTGATGACAGGGGTCATGGAACATTCTGATAACAAGGTTCATAAAGCATTTTGATGACAGGGGTCATGGAGCATTGTGTTGACACGGGCATGGAGCATTGTAATGATAGGACATCTGGAGCATTGTGATGAAAAGGGGATGGAGCATTTTGATGACAGGGTCCAAGGAGCATTGTGCTGACAATGGCATGGAGCATTATGATGAAAAGGGTACTGGAGCACTGTGAGGAAAGGAGTCATGGATCATTGTGATGACAGGGGTCATGGAGCTTTGTGATGACAAGGGTCATGGAGCATTGTAATGACACGGTCAAGGATCATTGCGATAACAAGAATTCTGGAGCATTGTGATGAAAGGGCATGGAGCATTGTGATTAAAGGTGACAAGGAGCATTGTGATGATATGGGCAGAGAACTTTGTGATGACAGGGGTCATGGAGCATTGTGATGAAAAGTGTCATGGAACATTGTGCTGACAGGGATCATGGAGCTTTCTGGTAAGAGAGGCCTTGGAGATTTGTGATGGCAGGCGTCATGGGGCATTGTGATGACAGCGGTCTTGGAGCATTGTGATGAAATGGGTCATAGAGCACTGTGATTACAGGGGCCATGGAGCATTGTGAATACAAAGGCTATGGAGCATTGAGATGACAGGTTTCATGGAGCATTGTGATGAAAGTGATCATGGATCATTGTGATGACAAGTGTCCTGGAACCTTGTGATGACACGGTTCATGGAGCATTGTGATGACAAGGACCATGCGAATTGTGATGACATCAGTCATGGGGCATTGTGGTGACAGTGGTCATCTAGAATTGTGATGAAAGGTATCAGGGAGCACTGTGATTACAGGGACCATGGAACATTGTGATGACAAAGGCCATGGAGCATTGTGACGACAAGTGTCAAGGGGTATTTTGATGACATTGGCATGGAGCATTATGATGACAAGAGTTCTGGAGAATTTTGATGACAAGGGCATGGAGCATTGTGATGACTGGGTTCATGGAGCTTTGTGATGAAAGGGGCCATGGAACAATGAGATGACAGGCGTCATGAGGCATGGTGATGACAGTGGTCATGGAGCATTGTGATGAAAGGGATCATGGAGCAATATGATAACAGGGGCCATGGAGCATTGTGATGACAGGTGTCATGGAGTATTGAGATGAAATGGGTCATGGACCATTACGATGACAGGGTCATGGAGAATTGTGATGACAGTGGCCATGGGGAATTTGGATGTAAGGCGTACTGGGGCATTGTGAGGAAATGTTTCATGGAGAATTGTGATGACAAAGGCCATGGAGCATCGTGATGACAGGGGTCATGGGGCATTGTGCTGAAAGCAGTCATGGAGCCTTGCGATGAAAAGCACCACGGAGCATTGTGATGACAGGGACCATGGAGCATTGTGAATCCAAGGGACATGGAGCCTTGTGATGACAAGGGTCATGGATCATTGTAAAAACAGGTATCATTGGGCATTGTGATGACAGGGGCATGGAGCATTTTGATGTAAGTTGCCATGGAGAATTGTGATGAAAGGGATCATGTGGATTTGTAATGACAAGGGCTATGGAGCATTGTGAGGAAACAAATCTTGGAGTATTTTGATGAAAGTTGTCATGGAGCATTGCGATGAAAAGCACCAAGGAACATTGGGATGACAAGGGCCATCGCGCATTGTGATGACAGGTGTCATGGTTCATCGTGAAGACAAATGCCATGGAGAATTGTAATGAGAGGTGGAATTGGGAATTGTGATGAAAGGGGTCATGGAGTACTGTGATTACAGGGTCCATGGAGCATTGTGATAACAAGTGACATGGAGAATAGTGATGACAGGTGTCATAGAGCATTGTGATGACAAGTGCCATTTAGCATTTTGATGACAGGGTTCATCAGGCAATGTGTTGACAGGGGTCACGGAGCACTGTGATTACAAAGGCCATAGAGCATTGTGATGACACGGGGCATGAAGCATGGTGATGACCACAAACCTGGAGCAGAGTGATTACAACCACAAGGAGTATTTACATGACAGGGTTCGTTGAGCACTGTGATTACAAAGACAATGAGGCATTGTGATGACAGGAGCCTTGGCGCATTGTGATGACAATGGTCATTAATCATTGTGAGAACAGAGGTCATAGACCATTGTGATGAGAAAGACCATGGAGCATGGTGATGACAGAAGCCATGGAAATTTGTGATGACAAGGCCACGTACCATTGTGATTACAGGGGTCATGGAGCATTGTGATGAAAAGAGCAGGGAAAGTTGTGGTGACTTGTGTCATGGAGCATTTTGATGACAACTTTCATGGAAGGTTGTGATGACAGGGGTCATGGAGCATTGTGTTGAAAGGGAACATGGAGCAGTGTGATTACAGGGTACATGGAGCATTGTGAATACATAGGCCATGGAACAATGTGATGACAGGGGTCATGTAGCACTGTGATGACAGGGTCATGCAACATTGTGATTACAGGGGTTATGGGGCACTGTGATAACAGGGGGAATGGAGCATTGTGATGAAAATTGTCCTGGAGCATTGTGATGACAGCGGTCACAGAGAATTGGGATGAAAGGTATCATGCAGCATGGTGATGACAATGGTCATGGATCATTTTCATGACAGGGGTCATGGAACATTCTGAGAAAAAGGTTCATAAAGCATTTTGATAACAAGGGTCACGGAGCATTGTGTTGACACGGGCATGGAGCATTGTAATGATAGGATATCTGGAACATTGTGATGAAAAGGGGATGGAGCATTTTGATGACAGGGTCCAAGGAGCATTGTGCTGACAATGGCATGGAGCATTGTGATGAAAAAGGTACTGGAGCACAGTGAGGAAAGGATTCATGGATCATTGTGAAGACAGGGGTCATGGAGCTTTGTGATGACAAGTGTCATGGAGAATTGTGATGACACGTTCAAGAAACTTTGCGATGACAAGAATTCTGGAGCATTGTGATGAAAGGGCATGGAGCATTGTGATTAAAGGTGACAAGGAGCATTGTGATGATATGGGCAGAGAACTTTGTGATGACAGGGTTCATGGAGCATTGTGATGAAAAGTGTCATGGAACGTTGTGCTGACAGGGATCATGGAGCTTTTTGGTAAGAGAGGCCTTGGAGATTTGTGATGGCAGGAGTCATGGGGCATTGTGATGACAGCGGTCTTGGAGCGTTGTGATAAAAGGGGTCATGGTTCACTGTGATGAAATGGACCATGGAGCATTGTGAACACAAAGGCTATGGAGCTTTGAGATGACAGGGTTCATGGAGCATTGTGATGAATGTGATCATGGATCATTGTTATGACAAGTTTCCTGGAACCCTGTGATGACACGGTTAATGGAGCATTGTGATGACAAGGACCATGGCGAATTGTGATGACATATCTCATGGGGGATTGTGATGACAGTGGTCATCTAGAATTGTGATGAAAGGTATCATGGAGCACTGTGATGACAGGGACCATGGAACATTGTGATGACAAAGGCCATGGAGTATTGTGATGAAAAGGACCATGGCGAATTGTGATGACATCTGTCATGGGGCATTGTGATGACAGTGGTCATCTAGATTTTTATGAAAGGTATCATGGAGCACTGTGATGACAGGGGCCATGGAACATTGTAATGACAAAGGCCATGGAGCATTGTGATGACAAGTGTCATGGGGCATTTTGATGACATTGGAATGGAGCATTATGATGACAAGAGTTCTGGAGCATTTTGATGACAAGGGCATGGAGCATTGTGATGAGAGGGCCCATGGAGCATTGTCATGAAAAGGACAGGGAACATTGTGATGACTGGGTTCATGGAGCATTATGATGAAAGGTGTTATGGAGCACTGTGATTACAGGGGCCATGGAGCATTTTGAATACAAAGGCCTTGGAGCATTGAGATGACAGTGGTCATGGAGCATTGTGATGAAAATGGTAATGGATCATTTTGATGACAAGTGTCCTGGGACCCTCTGATGACATGGTTCATGGAGCATTGTGATGACAATGGTCATGGCGAATTGTGATGACACTGTCATGGGGCACTGTGATGGCAGTTGTCATCTAGAAATGTGATTAAAGTTATTATGGAGCACAGTAATGAGAGGGGCCATGGAACATTGTGATGACAAGTGTCATGGAGCATGGTGATGAAACGGACATGGAGCATTATAATGACAAGTGTTGTGGAGCCTTGTGATGACAAGGGCATGGAGCTTTGTGATGACAGGTGTCATGGAGCATTGAGATGAAGCGGGTCATGGACCATTACGATGACAGGGGTCACGGAGAATTGTGATGACAGAGGCCATGGGTAATTTGGATGAAAGGCGTACTGGAGCATTGTGAGGAAATGCTTCATGGAGCATTGTGATGACAAGGGCCATGGAGCATTGTGATGACAGGGGTCATGGGGCATTGTGAATACAAGGGACATGGAGCATTGTGATGACAAGGGACAAGGATCATTGTAAAAACAGGTATCATTGGGCATTGTGATGACAGGGGCATGGAGCATTTTTATGTAAGTTGCCATGGAGAATTGTCATGAAAGGGATCATGTGGATTTGTAATGACAAGGGCCATGGAGCATTGTGATGAAACAAATCTTGGAGTAATTTGATGAAAGTTGTCATGGAGCATTGCGATGAAAAGCACCAAGGAACATTGTGATGACAAGGGCCATCGAGCGCTGTGATGACAAGTGTCATGGAGCATTGTGATGACAGGTGTCATGGTGCATCGTGATGACAAATGCCATGGAGAATTGTGATGAGAGGTAGCATTGGGCATTGTAATGAAAGGGGTCATGGAGTACTGGGATTACAGGGGCCATGGAGCATTGTGATAACAAGTGACATGGAGAAGAGTGATGACAGGTGACATAGAGCATTGTGATGACAAGTGCCATTTAGCATTTTGATGACAGGGGTCATCAGGCATTGTGTTGACAGGGGTCACGGAGCATTGTGATAACAAAGGCCATAGAGCATTGTGAAGACAAGATTCATGGAGCATTGTGATGACAAGGGGCATGAAGCATGGTGATGACAACATACCTGGAGCATTGTGATGACATGGGCATGGAGCATTGTGATTACAGGAGACATGGAACATTGTGATGACATTGGCAGGGATCATTTTGATTACAGAGATCATGGAGCATTGAGATGACAAGTGTCAAGAAATTTTGTGCTGACACAGATCATGGAGCAACGCGATTATCGGGACAATGGAGCATTGTCAATAGAAAGGCCATGGAACATTGAGATAAGAGAGTTCATGGAGCATTGTGATGACAAGGGTCCTGGAACCTAGTGATGACACGGTTCATACAGCATTGAGATGACAAGGGCCAAGGCGAATTGTTATGCCACGTGTCATGGGGCATTGTGATGAGATTGGTCATCTTGCATTGTGATGACAGTGGTCATGTAGAATTTTGTTTTAAGGTATCATGGAGCACTGTGAGGACAAAGGCCAAGGAACATTTTGATGACAAGTGTCATTGAGCAATGGGATGACACGGGAATGGAGCATTATGATGCCAAGAGTTCTGGGGCATTGCGATGACGAGGGCATGGAGCATTGTGATTACAGGGGCCATGGAGCATTGTGATGACAACGACATGGAGCATTGTGATGAGAGGGGTCATTGAGCATTATGATTACAAAGACCATGAGGCATTGTGATGACACGGGCCTTGGAGCATTGTGATGACAATGGTCATCAAGCATTGTGATGACAGGAATCATAGAGCATTGTGATGAGAAAGACCATGGAGCATGGTGATGACAGAGGCCATGGAGCATTGTAATGACAAGGCCATGTACCATTGTGATTACAATCGTCATGGAGCATTGTGATGACAAGGGCAGGGAACCTTGTGGTGACCGGGGTCATGGAGCATTTTGATGACAATTTTCATGGAACGTTGTGATGAGAGGGGTCATGGACCATCGTGTTGAAAGGGAACATGCAGCAGTGTGATTATAGGGTCCATGGTGCATTGTGAATACATAGGCCATGGAACAATGTGATGACAGGAGTCAAGCAGCATTGTGATGACAGGGTCATGGAGCATTGTGATTACAGCGGTTATGGGGCACTGTGATGACAGGGGCCATTGAGGATTGTGATGAAAATTGTCCTTGAGCATTGTGATGACTGTGGTCACAGAGAATTGGGATGAAAGGTATCATGCAGCATTGTTATGACAACGGTCATAGATCATTTTGATGACAGGGGTCATGGAACATTCTGATAACAAGGTTCATAAAGCATTTTGATAACAAGGGTCAAGGAGCATTGTGTTGACACGGGCATGGAGCATTGTAATGATAGGATATCTGGAACATTGTGATGAAAAGGGGATGGAGCCTTTTGATGACAGGGTCCAAGGAGCATTGTGCTGACAATGGCATGGAGCATTATGATGAAAAGGGTACTGGAGCACTGTAAGGAAAGGAGTCATGGATCATTGTGATGACAGGGGTCATGGAGCTTTGTGATGATAAGGGTCATGAGCATTGTAATGACACGGTCAAGGATCATTGCGATAACAAGAATACTGGAGCATTGTGATGAAAGGGCATGGAGCATTGTGATTAAAGGTGACAAGGAGCATTGTGATGATATGGGCAGAGAACTTTGTGATGACAGGGGTCATGGAGCATTGTGATGAAAAGTGTCATGGAACATTGTGCTGACAGGGATCATGGAGCTTTCTGGTAAGAGAGGCCTTGGAGATTTGTGATGGCAGGCGTCATGGGGCATTGTGATGACAGCGGTCTTGGAGCATTGTGATGAAATGGGTCATAGAGCACTGTGATTACAGGGGCCATGGAGCATTGTGAATACAAAGGCTATGGAGCATTGAGATGACAGGTTTCATGGAGCATTGTGATGAAAGTGATCATGGATCATTGTGATGACAAGTGTCCTGGAACCTCGTGATGACACGGTTCATGGAGCATTGTGATGACAAGGACCATGCGAATTGTGATGACTTCAGTCATGGGGCATTGTGATGACAGTGGTCATCTAGAATTGTGATGAAAGGTATCAGGGAGCACTATGATTACAGGGACCATGGAACATTGTGATGACAAAGGCCATGGAGCATTGTGATGACAAGTGTCAAGGGGCATTTTGAAGACATTGGCATGGAGCATTATGATGACAAGAGTTCTGGAGAATTTTGATGACAAGGACATGGAGCATTGTGATGACAGCGGCCATGGAACATTGTGATGACAAAGGCCATGGAGCATTGTGATGACAAGTGTCATGGGGCATTTTGATGACATTGGCATGGAGCATTATGATGACAAGAGTTCTGGAGCATTTTGATGACAAGGGCATGGAGCATTGTGATGACAGGGCCCATGGAGCATTGTGATGACTGGGTTCATGGAGCATTGTGATGAAAGGGGCCATGGAACAATGAGATGACAGGCGTCATGAGGCATGATGATGACAGTGGTCATGGAGCATTGTGATGAAAGGGATCATGGAGCAATATGATAACAGGGGCCATGGAGCATTGTGATGACAGGTGTCATGGAGTATTGAGATGAAATGGGTCATGGACCATTACGATGACAGGGTCATGGAGAATTGTGATGACAGTGGCCATGGGGAATTTGGATGTAAGGCGTACTGGGGCATTGTGAGGAAATGTTTCATGGAGAATTGTGATGACAAAGGCCATGGAGCATCGTGATGACAGGGGTCATGGGGCATTGTGCTGAAAGCAGTCATGGAGCCTTGCGATGAAAAGCACCACGGAGCATTGTGATGACAGGGACCATGGAGCATTGTGAATCCAAGGGACATGGAGCCTTGTGATGACAAGGGTCATGGATCATTGTAAAAACAGGTATCATTGGGCATTGTGATGACAGGGGCATGGAGCATTTTGATGTAAGTTGCCATGGAGAATTGTGATGAAAGAGATCATGTGGATTTGTAATGACAAGGGCTATGGAGCATTGTGAGGAAACAAATCTTGGAGTATTTTGATGAAAGTTGTCATGGAGCATTGCGATGAAAAGCACCAAGGAACATTGGGATGACAAGGGCCATCGCGCATTGTGATGACAGGTGTCATGGTTCATCGTGAAGACAAATGCCATGGAGAATTGTAATGAGAGGTGGCATTGGGCATTGTGATGAAAGGGGTCATGGAGTACTGTGATTACAGGGTCCATGGAGCATTGTGATAACAAGTGACATGGAGAATAGTGATGACAGGTCTCATAGAGCATTGTGATGACAAGTGCCATTTAGCATTTTGATGATAGGGTTCATCAGGCAATGTGTTGACAGGGGTCACGGAGCACTGTGATTACAAAGGCCATAGAGCATTTTGATGACACGGGGCATGAAGCATGGTGATGACCACCAACCTGGAGCAGAGTGATGACAACCACATGGAGTATTTACATGACAGGGTTCGTTGAGCACTGTGATTACAAAGACAATGAGGCATTATGATGACAGGAGCCTTGGCGCATTGTGATGACAATGGTCATTAATCATTGTGAGAACAGAGGTCATAGACCATTGTGATGAGAAAGACCATGGAGCATGGTGATGACAGAGGCCATGGAAATTTGTGATGACTAGGCCACGTACCATTGTGATTACAAGGGTCATGGAGCATTGTGATGAAAAGAGCAGGGAAAGTTGTGGTGACTTGGGTCATGGAGCATTTTGATGACAACTTTCATGGAAGGTTGTGATGACAGGGGTCATGGAGCATTGTGTTGAAAGGGAACATGGAGCAGTGTGATTACAGGGTACATGGAGCATTGTGAATACATAGGCCATGGAACAATGTGATGACAGGGGTAATGTAGCACTGTGATGACAGGGTCATGCAGCATTGTGATTACAGGGGTTATGGGGCACTGTGATAACAGGGGGAATGGAGCATTGTGATGACAGCGGTCACAGAGAATTGGGATGAAAGGTATCAGGCAGCATGGTGATGACAATGGTCATGGATCATTTTGATGACAGGGGTCATGGAACATTCTGAGAAAAAGGTTCATAAAGCATTTTGATAACAAGGGTCAAGGAGCATTGTGTTGACACGGGCATGGAGCATTGTAATGATAGGATATCTGGAACATTGTGATGAAAAGGGGATGGAGCATTTTGATGACAGTGTCCAAGGAGCATTGTGCTGACAATGGCATGGAGCATTGTGATGAAAAAGGTACTGGAGCACAGTGAGGAAAGGATTCATGGATCATTGTGAAGACAGGGGTCATGGAGCTTTGTGATGACAAGTGTCATGGAGAATTGTGATGACACGTTCAAGAAACTTTGCGATGACAAGAATTCTGGAGCATTGTGATGAAAGGGCATGGAGCATTGTGATTAAAGGTGACAAGGAGCATTGTGATGATATGGGCAGAGAACTTTCTGATGACAGGGGTCATGGAGCATTGTGATGAAAAGTGTCATGGAACGTTGTGCTGACAGGGATCATGGAGCTTTTTGGTAAGAGAGGCCTTGGAGATTTGTGATGGCAGGAGTCATGGGGCATTGTGATGCCAGCGGTCTTGGAGCGTTGTGATAAAAGGGGTCATGGTTCACTGTGATGAAAGGGACCATGGAGCATTGTGAACACAAAGGCTATGGAGCTTTGAGATGACAGGGTTCATGGAGCATTGTGATGAATGTGATCATGGATCATTGTTATGACAAGTTTCCTGGAACCCTGTGATGACACGGTTAATGGAGCATTGTGATGACAAGGACCATGGCGAATTGTGATGCCATATCTCATGGGGGATTGTGATGACAGTGGTCATCTAGATTGTGATGAAATGTATCATGGACCACTGTGATGACAGGGACCATGGAACATTGTGATGACAAAGGCCATGGAGTATTGTGATGAAAAGGACCATGGCGAATTGTGATGACATCTGTCATGGGGCATTGTGATGACAGTGGTCATCTAGATTTTTATGAAAGGTATCATGGAGCACTGTGATGACATGGGCCATGGAACATTGTGATGACAAAGGCCATGGAGCATTGTGATGACAAGTGTCATGGGGCATTTTGATGACATTGGAATGGAGCATTATGATGACAAGAGTTCTGGAGCATTTTGATGACAAGGGCATGGAGCATTGTGATGAGAGGGCCTATGGAGCATTGTCATGAAAAGGACAGGGAACATTGTGATGACTGGGTTCATGGAGCATTATGATGAAAGGAGTTATGGAGCACTGTGATTACAGGGGCCATGGAGCATTTTGAATACAAAGGCCTTGGAGCATTGAGATGACAGTGGTCATGGAGCATTGTGATGAAAATGGTAATGGATCATTGTGATGACAAGTGTCCTGGGACCCTCTGATGACATGTTTCATGGAGCATTGTGATGACAATGGTCATGGCGAATTCGGATGACACTGTCATGGGGCACTGTGATGGCAGTGGTCATCTAGAAATGTGATTAAAGTTATTATGGAGCACAGTAATGAGAGGGGCCATGGAACATTGTGATGACAAGTGTCATGGAGCATGGTGATGAAACGGACATGGAGAATTATAATGACAAGTGTTCTGGAGCCTTGTGATGACAAGGGCATGGAGCTTTGTGATGACAGGTGTCATGGAGCATTGAGATGAAGCTGGTCATGGACCATTACGATGACAGGGGTCACGGAGAATTGTGATGACAGAGGCCATGGGTAATTTGGATGAAAGGCGTACTGGAGCATTGTGAGGAAATGCTTCATGGAGCATTGTGATGACAAGGGCCATGGAGCATTGTGATGACAGGGGTCATGGGGCATTGTGAATACAAGGG
>NW_028124064.1:0-23000 GCF_965194825.1 Balaenoptera physalus | reverse complement strand
GAACCCTGTGGCCTGGGAACATGCCTGAGGTTTGATGGTGGAAACCTGTGGCCTGGCAACAGGACTGAGGTTTGATTCTGGAAGACTGTGGCTAGGGAACATGATATCGGCTTGATTCTGGCAACCTGTGTCCTGGGAACAAGACTGAGGTTTGATTCTGGAACCCTGTGCCTTGGGAACATGACTGAGGTTTGTTTCTGGAAGCCTGTTCCCTGGGAACATGACTGAGGCTTGATGGTGGAACCGTGGTCTGGCAACAGAACTGAGGTTTGATTGTGGAACCCTCTGGCCTGGGAATATGACTGAGCTTTTATTGTGGAACCCTGTGGCCTGGGAACATGACTGGGATTTTATTTCTGAAACCTGTGTCCAGGGAACATGACTGAGGTTTTATTCTGGAACCCTGTGTCCTGGGAACACAACTGAGGTTTGATTCTGGAACCATGTGGCCTGGGAATATGACTGAGGTTTGATTTTGGAAACCTTTGGCCTGGGAAAATGACTGAGGTTTCATTTTGGAAACATGTGGCTTGGGATCATGACTGAGGTTTGATGGTGGAACACTCTGGCCTGGCAAAATGACTGAGGCTTGATTCTGGAACCCTGTGGCCTGACAACTTGACTGAGGTGTGATGGCAGAAACCTGTGGCCTGGCAACATGACTGAGTTTGATTGTGGCACCCTGTGCACGGGGAACATGACTGAGGCCTGATACTGGAACCCCGTGGCGTGGGAACTTGACATTGGTTTGATTCTGGAGCCCTATTTACTGGGAACATGACTGAGGTTTGATGGTTGAAACCTGTGGCCTGGCAAAATGAGTGAGGCTTGATGGTGGAACCCTGTGGCTTGGAAAGATGACTTAGGTTTGATTGTGGAACAGTCTTTCCTGGGAACATGACTGAGGTTTGATGGTGGAACCGTGGCCTAGCAACAGGACAGAGGTTTGATTGTGGAACCCTCTGGCCTGGGAATATGACTGAGGTTTAATTGTGGAACCCTGTGGCCTGGGAACATGACTGGGAGTTTATTTCTGAAACCTGTGTCCAGGGAACATGACTGAGGTTTTATTCTGGAACCATGTGGCCTGGGTATATGACTGACGTTTGATTCTGGAAACCATTGGCCTGGGAAGATGACTGATGTTAGAGTGTGGAATCCTGTGGCCTGGGAACATGACATCGGTGGATTCTGGAACCCTGTGGCCTGGGAACATGCCTGAGGTTTGATGGTGGAAACCTGTGGCCTGGCAACAGGACTGAGGTTTGATTCTGGAAGACTGTGGCTAGGGAACATGATATCGGCTTGATTCTGGCAACCTGTGTCCTGGGAACAAGACTGAGGTTTGATTCTGGAACCCTGTGCCTTGGGAACATGACTGAGGTTTGTTTCTGGAAGCCTGTTCCCTGGGAACATGACTGAGGCTTGATGGTGGAACCGTGGTCTGGCAACAGAACTGAGGTTTGATTGTGGAACCCTCTGGCCTGGGAATATGACTGAGCTTTTATTGTGGAACCCTGTGGCCTGGGAACATGACTGGGATTTTATTTCTGAAACCTGTGTCCAGGGAACATGACTGAGGTTTTATTCTGGAACCCTGTGTCCTGGGAACACAACTGAGGTTTGATTCTGGAACCATGTGGCCTGGGAATATGACTGAGGTTTGATTCTGGAAACCATTGGCCTGGGAAGATGACTGATGTTAGAGTGTGGAATCCTGTGGCCTGGGAACATGACATCGGTTTGGATTCCGGTACCCTGTTGCCTGGGAACATGTAATCGGTTTGATTCTGGAAACCTGTGGCCGGGGAATATGACTGAGGTTTGATGGTGGTACCCTATGGCCTGGCAACATGACTGAAGTTTGATTCTGGATCCCTGTGTCCTGGGAACATGGCTGAGGCGTGATTCTGGAACACTGTGGCCTGGGAACATGACATCTATTTAGATTGTGGAATACTGTGCCCCGGGAACCTGACTGAGCCTTGGTTCTGGAACCCTGTGGACTGGGAACATGACTGAGGTTTTATTCTGGAACCCTGTAGCCTGGGAACATAACTGAGGATTGATTCTGGAACCCCGTGGCCTGGGAACATGACATCAGTGGATTTTGGAACCCTGAGGCCTGGGAACATGACATCTGTTTAGATTGTGGAATACTGTGCCCCGGGAACCTGACTGATCCTCTTTTCTGGAACCCTGTGGCCTGGGAACATGACTGAGGTTTTATTCTGGAACCCTGTAGCCTGGGAACATAACTGAGGATTGATTCTGGAATCTTGTGGCCTGGGAAAATGACAACGGTGGATTCTGGAACCCTGTGGCCTGGGAACATGAGAACGGTTTGATTCTGGAACCCTGTGGCCTGGGAACATGCCTGAGGTTTGATGGTGGAAACCTGTGGCCTCGCAAGATGACTGAGGTTTGATTCTGGAGGACTGTGGCTAGGGAATATGATATCGGGTTGATTCTGGATACCTGTGTCCTAGGAACAAGACTGAGGTTTGATTCTGGAACCCTGTGCCTTGGGAACATGACTGAGGTTTGTTTCTGGAAGCCTGTTCCCTGGGAACATGACTGAGGTTTGATTCTGGACACCTGTGTCCTGGGAACATGACTGAGGTTTGATTGCTGAAACCTGTGGCCTGCGATCATGACTCAGGTTTGATTCTGGAACCATGTGTCCTGGGAATATGACTGAGGTTTGATTCTGGAAACCTTTGGCCTGGGAAAATGACTGAGGTTTCATTGTGGAAACATGTGGCTTGGGATCATGACTGAGGTTTGATGGTGGAACACTATGGCCTGGCAAAATGACTGAGGCTTGATTCTGGAACCCTGTGGCCTGGCAACTTGACTGAGGTGTGATGGCAGAAACCTGTGGACTGGCAACATGACTGAGTTTGATTGTGGCACCCTGTGCACGGGGAACATGACTGAGGCCTGATACTGGAACCCCGTGGCGTGGGAACTTGACATTGGTTTGATTCTGGAGCCCTGTTTACTGGGAACATGACTGAGGTTTGATGGTTGACACCTGTGGCCTGGCAACATGATTGAGGTTTGATAGTGGAACCCTCAGGCCTGGGAACATGAGTGAGGCTTGATGGTGGAACCCTGTGGCCTGGCAACATGAGTGAGGCTTGATGGTGGAAGCCTGTGGCTTGGCAAGATGACTTAGGTTTGATTGTGGAACAGTCTTTCCTGGGAACATGACTGAGGCTTGATGGTGGAATCGTGGCCTAGCAACAGGACAGAGGTTTGATTGTGGAACCCTCTGGCCTGGGAATATGACTGAGGTTTAATTGTGGAACCCTGTGGCCTGGGAACATGACTGGGAGTTTATTTCTGAAACCTGTGTCCAGGGAACATGACTGAGGTTTTATTTTGGAACCATGTGGCCTGGGAATATGACTGACGTTTGATTCTGGAAACCATTGGCCTGGGAAGATGACTGATGTTAGAGTGTGGAATCCTGTGTCCTGGGAACATGACATCGGTGGATTCTGGAACCCTGTGGCCTGGGAACATGCCTGAGGTTTGATGGTGGAAACCTGTGGCCTGGCAAGAGAACTGAGGTTTGATTCTGGAAGACTGTGGCTAGGGAACATGATATCGGGTTGATTCTGGCAACCTGTGTCCTGGGAACAAGACTGAGGTTTGATTCTGGAACCCTGTGCCTTGGGAACATGACTGAGGTTTGTTTCTGGAAGCCTGTTCCCTGGGAACATGACTGAGGCTTGATGGTGGAACCGTGGTCTGGCAACAGAACTGAGGTTTGATTGTGGAACCCTCTGGCCTGGGAATATGACTGAGCTTTTATTGTGGAACCCTGTGGCCTGGGAACATGACTGGGATTTTATTTCTGAAACCTGTGTCCAGGGAACATGACTGAGGTTTTATTCTGGAACCCTGTGTCCTCGGAACACAACTGAGGTTTGATTCTGGAACCATGTGGCCTGGGAATATGACTGAGGTTTGATTCTGGAAACCATTGGCCTGGGAAGATGACTGATGTTAGAGTGTGGAATCCTGTGGCCTGGGAACATGACATCGGTTTGGATTCCGGTACCCTGTTGCCTGGGAACATGAAATCGGTTTGATTCTGGAAACCTGTGTCCTGGGAAGATGACTGAGGTTTGATGGTGGTACCCTACGGCCTGGCAACATGACTGAATTTGATTCTGGATCCCTGTGTCCTGGGAACATGACTGAGGCGTGATTCTGGAACACTGTGGCCTGGGAACATGACATCTATTTAGATTGTGGAATACTGTGCCCCGGGAACCTGACTGAGCCTTGGTTCTGGAACCCTGTGGACTGGGAACATGACTGAGGTTTTATTCTGGAACCCTGTAGCCTGGGAACATAACTGAGGATTGATTCTGGAACCCTGTGGCCTGGGAACATGACATCGGTGGATTCTGGAACCCTGAGGCCTGGGAACATGACATCTGTTTAGATTGTGGAATACTGTGCCCCGGGAACCTGACTGAGCCTCGGTTCTGGAACCCTGTGGACTGGGAACATGACTGAGGTTTTATTCTGGATCCCTGTAGCCTGGGAACATAACTGAGGATTGATTCTGGAATCTTGTGGCCTGGAAAAATGACAATGGTGGATTCTGGAACCCTGTGGCCTGGGAACATGAGAACGGTTTGATTCTGGAACCCTGTGGCCTGGGAACATGCCTGAGGTTTGATGGTGGAAACCTGTGGCCTGGCAACATGACTGAGGTTTGATTCTGGAAGACTGTGGCTAGGGAACATGATATCGGGTTGATTCTGGAAACCTGTGTCCTGGGAACAAGACTGAGGTTTGATTCTGGAACCCTGTGCCTTGGGAACATGACTGAGGTTTGTTTCTGGAAACCTGTTCCCTGGGAACATGACTGAGGTTTGATTCTGGACACCTGTGTCCTGGGAACATGACTGAGGTTTGATTGCTGAAACCTGTGGCCTGCGAACATGACTCAGGTTTGATTCTGGAACCATGTGTCCTGGGAATATGACTGAGGTTTGATTCTGGAAACCTTTGGCCTGGGAAAATGACTGAGGTTTCATTGTGGAAACATGTGGCTTGGGATCATGACTGAGGTTTGATGGTGGAACACTATGGCCTGGCAAAATGACTGAGGCTTGATTCTGGAACCCTGTGGCCTGGCAACTTGACTGAGGTGTGATGGCAGAAACCTGTGGCCTGGCAACATGACTGAGTTTGATTGTGGCACCCTGTGCACGGGGAACATGACTGAGGCCTGATACTGGAACCCCGTGGCGTGGGAACTTGACATTGGTTTGATTCTGGAGCCCTATTTACTGGGAACATGACTGAGGTTTGATGGTTGAAACCTGTGGCCTGGCAAAATGAGTGAGGCTTGATGGTGGAACCCTGTGGCTTGGAAAGATGACTTAGGTTTGATTGTGGAACAGTCTTTCCTGGGAACATGACTGAGGTTTGATGGTGGAACCGTGGCCTAGCAACAGGACAGAGGTTTGATTGTGGAACCCTCTGGCCTGGGAATATGACTGAGGTTTAATTGTGGAACCCTGTGGCCTGGGAACATGACTGGGAGTTTATTTCTGAAACCTGTGTCCAGGGAACATGACTGAGGTTTTATTCTGGAACCATGTGGCCTGGGTATATGACTGACGTTTGATTCTGGAAACCATTGGCCTGGGAAGATGACTGATGTTAGAGTGTGGAATCCTGTGGCCTGGGAACATGACATCGGTGGATTCTGGAACCCTGTGGCCTGGGAACATGCCTGAGGTTTGATGGTGGAAACCTGTGGCCTGGCAACAGGACTGAGGTTTGATTCTGGAAGACTGTGGCTAGGGAACATGATATCGGCTTGATTCTGGCAACCTGTGTCCTGGGAACAAGACTGAGGTTTGATTCTGGAACCCTGTGCCTTGGGAACATGACTGAGGTTTGTTTCTGGAAGCCTGTTCCCTGGGAACATGACTGAGGCTTGATGGTGGAACCGTGGTCTGGCAACAGAACTGAGGTTTGATTGTGGAACCCTCTGGCCTGGGAATATGACTGAGCTTTTATTGTGGAACCCTGTGGCCTGGGAACATGACTGGGATTTTATTTCTGAAACCTGTGTCCAGGGAACATGACTGAGGTTTTATTCTGGAACCCTGTGTCCTGGGAACACAACTGAGGTTTGATTCTGGAACCATGTGGCCTGGGAATATGACTGAGGTTTGATTCTGGAAACCATTGGCCTGGGAAGATGACTGATGTTAGAGTGTGGAATCCTGTGGCCTGGGAACATGACATCGGTTTGGATTCCGGTACCCTGTTGCCTGGGAACATGTAATCGGTTTGATTCTGGAAACCTGTGGCCGGGGAATATGACTGAGGTTTGATGGTGGTACCCTATGGCCTGGCAACATGACTGAAGTTTGATTCTGGATCCCTGTGTCCTGGGAACATGGCTGAGGCGTGATTCTGGAACACTGTGGCCTGGGAACATGACATCTATTTAGATTGTGGAATACTGTGCCCCGGGAACCTGACTGAGCCTTGGTTCTGGAACCCTGTGGACTGGGAACATGACTGAGGTTTTATTCTGGAACCCTGTAGCCTGGGAACATAACTGAGGATTGATTCTGGAACCCCGTGGCCTGGGAACATGACATCGGTGGATTCTGGAACCCTGAGGCCTGGGAACATGACATCTGTTTAGATTGTGGAATACTGTGCCCCGGGAACCTGACTGATCCTCTTTTCTGGAACCCTGTGGCCTGGGAACATGACTGAGGTTTTATTCTGGAACCCTGTAGCCTGGGAACATAACTGAGGATTGATTCTGGAATCTTGTGGCCTGGGAAAATGACAACGGTGGATTCTGGAACCCTGTGGCCTGGGAACATGAGAACGGTTTGATTCTGGAACCCTGTGGCCTGGGAACATGCCTGAGGTTTGATGGTGGAAACCTGTGGCCTCGCAAGATGACTGAGGTTTGATTCTGGAGGACTGTGGCTAGGGAATATGATATCGGGTTGATTCTGGATACCTGTGTCCTAGGAACAAGACTGAGGTTTGATTCTGGAACCCTGTGCCTTGGGAACATGACTGAGGTTTGTTTCTGGAAGCCTGTTCCCTGGGAACATGACTGAGGTTTGATTCTGGACACCTGTGTCCTGGGAACATGACTGAGGTTTGATTGCTGAAACCTGTGGCCTGCGATCATGACTCAGGTTTGATTCTGGAACCATGTGTCCTGGGAATATGACTGAGGTTTGATTCTGGAAACCTTTGGCCTGGGAAAATGACTGAGGTTTCATTGTGGAAACATGTGGCTTGGGATCATGACTGAGGTTTGATGGTGGAACACTATGGCCTGGCAAAATGACTGAGGCTTGATTCTGGAACCCTGTGGCCTGGCAACTTGACTGAGGTGTGATGGCAGAAACCTGTGGACTGGCAACATGACTGAGTTTGATTGTGGCACCCTGTGCACGGGGAACATGACTGAGGCCTGATACTGGAACCCCGTGGCGTGGGAACTTGACATTGGTTTGATTCTGGAGCCCTGTTTACTGGGAACATGACTGAGGTTTGATGGTTGACACCTGTGGCCTGGCAACATGATTGAGGTTTGATAGTGGAACCCTCAGGCCTGGGAACATGAGTGAGGCTTGATGGTGGAACCCTGTGGCCTGGCAACATGAGTGAGGCTTGATGGTGGAAGCCTGTGGCTTGGCAAGATGACTTAGGTTTGATTGTGGAACAGTCTTTCCTGGGAACATGACTGAGGCTTGATGGTGGAATCGTGGCCTAGCAACAGGACAGAGGTTTGATTGTGGAACCCTCTGGCCTGGGAATATGACTGAGGTTTAATTGTGGAACCCTGTGGCCTGGGAACATGACTGGGAGTTTATTTCTGAAACCTGTGTCCAGGGAACATGACTGAGGTTTTATTTTGGAACCATGTGGCCTGGGAATATGACTGACGTTTGATTCTGGAAACCATTGGCCTGGGAAGATGACTGATGTTAGAGTGTGGAATCCTGTGTCCTGGGAACATGACATCGGTGGATTCTGGAACCCTGTGGCCTGGGAACATGCCTGAGGTTTGATGGTGGAAACCTGTGGCCTGGCAAGAGAACTGAGGTTTGATTCTGGAAGACTGTGGCTAGGGAACATGATATCGGGTTGATTCTGGCAACCTGTGTCCTGGGAACAAGACTGAGGTTTGATTCTGGAACCCTGTGCCTTGGGAACATGACTGAGGTTTGTTTCTGGAAGCCTGTTCCCTGGGAACATGACTGAGGCTTGATGGTGGAACCGTGGTCTGGCAACAGAACTGAGGTTTGATTGTGGAACCCTCTGGCCTGGGAATATGACTGAGCTTTTATTGTGGAACCCTGTGGCCTGGGAACATGACTGGGATTTTATTTCTGAAACCTGTGTCCAGGGAACATGACTGAGGTTTTATTCTGGAACCCTGTGTCCTCGGAACACAACTGAGGTTTGATTCTGGAACCATGTGGCCTGGGAATATGACTGAGGTTTGATTCTGGAAACCATTGGCCTGGGAAGATGACTGATGTTAGAGTGTGGAATCCTGTGGCCTGGGAACATGACATCGGTTTGGATTCCGGTACCCTGTTGCCTGGGAACATGAAATCGGTTTGATTCTGGAAACCTGTGTCCTGGGAAGATGACTGAGGTTTGATGGTGGTACCCTACGGCCTGGCAACATGACTGAATTTGATTCTGGATCCCTGTGTCCTGGGAACATGACTGAGGCGTGATTCTGGAACACTGTGGCCTGGGAACATGACATCTATTTAGATTGTGGAATACTGTGCCCCGGGAACCTGACTGAGCCTTGGTTCTGGAACCCTGTGGACTGGGAACATGACTGAGGTTTTATTCTGGAACCCTGTAGCCTGGGAACATAACTGAGGATTGATTCTGGAACCCTGTGGCCTGGGAACATGACATCGGTGGATTCTGGAACCCTGAGGCCTGGGAACATGACATCTGTTTAGATTGTGGAATACTGTGCCCCGGGAACCTGACTGAGCCTCGGTTCTGGAACCCTGTGGACTGGGAACATGACTGAGGTTTTATTCTGGATCCCTGTAGCCTGGGAACATAACTGAGGATTGATTCTGGAATCTTGTGGCCTGGAAAAATGACAATGGTGGATTCTGGAACCCTGTGGCCTGGGAACATGAGAACGGTTTGATTCTGGAACCCTGTGGCCTGGGAACATGCCTGAGGTTTGATGGTGGAAACCTGTGGCCTGGCAACATGACTGAGGTTTGATTCTGGAAGACTGTGGCTAGGGAACATGATATCGGGTTGATTCTGGAAACCTGTGTCCTGGGAACAAGACTGAGGTTTGATTCTGGAACCCTGTGCCTTGGGAACATGACTGAGGTTTGTTTCTGGAAACCTGTTCCCTGGGAACATGACTGAGGTTTGATTCTGGACACCTGTGTCCTGGGAACATGACTGAGGTTTGATTGCTGAAACCTGTGGCCTGCGAACATGACTCAGGTTTGATTCTGGAACCATGTGTCCTGGGAATATGACTGAGGTTTGATTCTGGAAACCTTTGGCCTGGGAAAATGACTGAGGTTTCATTGTGGAAACATGTGGCTTGGGATCATGACTGAGGTTTGATGGTGGAACACTATGGCCTGGCAAAATGACTGAGGCTTGATTCTGGAACCCTGTGGCCTGGCAACTTGACTGAGGTGTGATGGCAGAAACCTGTGGCCTGGCAACATGACTGAGTTTGATTGTGGCACCCTGTGCACGGGGAACATGACTGAGGCCTGATACTGGAACCCCGTGGCGTGGGAACTTGACATTGGTTTGATTCTGGAGCCCTGTTTACTGGGAACATGACTGAGGTTTGATGGTTGAAACCTGTGGCCTGGCAACATGATTGAGGTTTGATAGTGGAACCCTCAGGCTTGGGAACATGAGTGAGGCTTGATGGTGGAACCCTGTGGCCTGGCAACATGAGTGAGGCTTGATGGTTCAAGCCTGTGGCTTGGGAAGATGACTTAGGTTTGATTGTGGAACAGTCTTTCCTGGGAACATGACTGAGGCTTGATGGTGGAACCGTGGCCTAGCAACAGGACAGAGGTTTGATTGTGGAACCCTCTGGCCTGGGAATATGACTGAGGTTTAATTGTGGAACCGTGTGGCCTGGGAACATGACTGGGAGTTTATTTCTGAAACCTGTGTCCAGGGAACATGACTGAGGTTTTATTCTGGAACCATGTGGCCTGGGAATATGACTGACGTTTGATTCTGGAAACCATTGGCCTGGGAAGATGACTGATGTTAGAGTGTGGAACCCTGTGGCCTGGGAACATGAGAATGGTTTGATTCTGGAACCCTGTGGCCTGGGAACATGCCTGAGGTTTGATGGTGGAAACCTGTGGCCTGGCAACATGACTGAGGTTTGATTCTGGAAGACTGTGGCTAGGGAACATGATATCGGGTTGATTCTGGCAACCTGTGTCCTGGGAACAAGACTGAGGTTTGATTGCTGAAACCTGTGGCCTGCGAACATGACTCAGGTTTGATTCTGGAACCATGTGTCCTGGGAATATGACTGAGGTTTGTTTCTGGAAATCTGTTCCCTGGGAACATGACTGAGGTTTGATTCTGGACACCTGTGTCCTGGGAACATGACTGAGGTTTGATTGCTGAAACCTGTGGCCTGCGAACATGACTCAGGTTTGATTCTGGAACCATGTGTCCTGGGAATATGACTGAGGTTTGATTCTGGAAACCTTTGGCCTGGGAAAATGACTGAGGTTTCATTGTGGAAACATGTGGCTTGGGATCATGACTGAGGTTTGATGGTGGAACACTATGGCCTGGCAAAATGACTGAGGCTTGATTCTGGAACCCTGTGGCCTGGCAACTTGACTGAGGTGTGATGGCAGAAACCTGTGGCCTGGCAACATGACTGAGTTTGATTGTGGCACCCTGTGCACGGGGAACATGACTGAGGCCTGATACTGGAACCCCGTGGCGTGGGAACTTGACATTGGTTTGATTCTGGAGCCCTGTTTACTGGGAACATGACTGAGGTTTGATGGTTGAAACCTGTGGCCTGGCAACATGATTGAGGTTTGATAGTGGAAGCCTCAGGCTTGGGAACATGAGTGAGGCTTGATGGTGGAACCCTGTGGCCTGGCAACATGAGTGAGGCTTGATGGTGGAAGCCTGTGGCTTGGCAAGATGACTTAGGTTTGATTGTGGAACAGTCTTTCCTGGGAACATGACTGAGGCTTGATGGTGGAACCGTGGCCTAGCAACAGGACAGAGGTTTGATTGTGGAACCCTCTGGCCTGGGAATATGACTGAGGTTTAATTGTGGAACCCTGTGGCCTGGGAACATGACTGGGAGTTTATTTCTGAAACCTGTGTCCAGGGAACATGACTGAGGTTTTATTCTGGAACCATGTGGCCTGGGAATATGACTGAGGCTTGATTCTGGAAACCATTGGCCTGGGAAGATGACTGATGTTAGAGTGTGGAATCCTGTGGCCTGGGAACATGACATCGGTGGATTCTGGAACCCTGTGGCCTGGGAACATGCCTGAGGTTTGATGGTGGAAACCTGTGGCCTGGCAACAGGACAGAGGTTTGATTGTGGAACCCTCTGGCCTGGGAATATGACTGAGGTTTAATTGTGGAACCGTGTGGCCTGGGAACATGACTGGGAGTTTATTTCTGAAACCTGTGTCCAGGGAACATGACTGAGGTTTGATTCTGGAACCCTGTGTCCTGGGAACACAACTGAGGTTTGATTCTGGAACCATGTGGCCTGGGAATATGACTGAGGTTTGATTCTGGAAACCATTGGCCTGGGAAGATGACTGATGGTAGAGTGTGGAATCCTGTGGCCTGGGAACATGACATCGGTTTGGATTCCGGTACCCTGTTGCCTGGGAACATGAAATCGGTTTAATTCTGGAAACATGTGGCCGGGGAATATGACTGAGGTTTGATGGTGGTACCCTATGACCTGGAAACATGACTGAAGTTTGATTCTGGATCCCTTTGGCCTGGGAACGTGACTGAGGCGTGATTCTGGAAAACTGTGGCCTGGGAACATGACATCTATTTAGATTGTGGAATACTGTGCCCCGGGAACCTGACTGAGCCTTGGTTCTGGAACCCTGTGGACTGGGAACATGACTGAGGTTTTATTCTGGAACCCTGTAGCCTGGGAACATAACTGAGGATTGATTCTGGAACCCTGTGGCCTGGGAACATGACATCGGTGGATTCTGGAACCCTGAGGCCTGGGAACATGACATCTGTTTAGATTGTGGAATACTGTGCACCGGGAACCTGACTGAGCCTCGGTTCTGGAACCCTGTGGACTGGGAACATGACTGAGGTTTTATTCAGGAACCCTGTAGCCTGGGAACATAACTGAGGATTGATTCTGGAATCTTGTGGCCTGGGAAAAGGACAACGGTGGATTCTGGAACCCTTTGGCCTAGGAACATGAGAACGGTTTGATTCTGGAACCCTGTGGCCTGGGAACATGCCTGAGGTTTGATGGTGGAAACCTGTGGCCTGGCAACATGACTGAGGTTTGATTCTGGAAGACTGTGGCTAGGGAACATGATATCGGGTTGATTCTGGAAACCTGTGTGCTGGGAACAAGACTGAGGTTTGATTCTGTAACCCTGTGCCTTGGGAACATGACTGAGGTTTGTTTCTGGAAACCTGTTCCCTGGGAACATGACTGAGGTTTGATTCTGGACACCTGTGTCCTGGGAACATGACTGAGGTTTGATTGCTGAAACCTGTGGCCTGCGAACATGACTCAGGTTTGATTCTGGAACCATGTGTCCTGGGAATATGACTGAGGTTTGATTCTGGAAACCTTTGGCCTAGGAAAATGACTGAGGTTTCATTGTGGAAACATGTGGCTTGGTATCATGACTGAGGTTTGATGGTGGAACACTATGGCCTGGCAAAATGACTGAGGCTTGATTCTGGAACCCTGTGGCCTGGCAACTTGACTGAGGTGTGATGGCAGAAACCTGTGGACTGGCAACATGACTGAGTTTGATTGTGGCACCCTGTGCACGGGGAACATGACTGAGGCCTGATACTGGAACCCCGTGGCGTGGGAACTTGACATTGGTTTGATTCTGAAGCCCTGTTTACTGGGAACATGACTGAGGTTTGATGGTTGACACCTGTGGCCTGGCAACATGATTGAGGTTTGATAGTGGAACCCTCAGGCTTGGGAATATGAGTGAGGCTTGATGGTGGAACCCTGTGGCCTGGCAACATGAGTGAGGCTTGATGGTGGAACCCTGTGGCTTGGCAAGATGACTTAGGTTTGATTGTGGAACAGTCTTTCCTGGGAACATGACTGAGGCTTGATGGTGGAACCGTGGCCTGGCAACAGGACAGAGGTTTGATTGTGGAACCCTCTGGCCTGGGAATATGACTGAGGTTTAATTGTGGAACCCTGTGGCCTGGGAACATGACTGGGAGTTTATTTCTGAAACCTGTGTCCAGGGAACATGACTGAGGTTTTATTCTGGAACCATGTGGCCTGGGAATATGACTGAGGTTTGATTCTGGAAACCATTGGCCTGGGAAGATGACTGATGTTAGAGTGTGGAATCCTGTGGCCTGGGAACATGACATCGGTGGATTCTGGAACCCTGTGGCCTGGGAACATGCCTGAGGTTTGATGGTGGAAACCTGTGGCCTGGCATCAGGACTGAGGTTTGATTCTGGAAGACTGTGGCTAGGGAACATGATATCGGGTTGATTCTGGCAACCTGTGTCCTGGGAACAAGACTGAGGTTTGATTCTGGAACCCTGTGCCTTGGGAACATGACTGAGGTTTGTTTTCGGAAGCCTGTTCCCTGGGAACATGACTGAGGCTTGATGGTGGAACCGTGGTCTGGCAACAGAACTGAGGTTTGATTGTGGAACCCTGTGTCCTGGGAACACAACTGAGGTTTGATTCTGGAACCGTGTGGCCTGGGAATTTGACTGAGGTTTGATTCTGGAAACCATTGGCCTGGGAAGATGACTGATGTTAGAGTGTGGAATCCTGTGGCCTGGGAACATGACATCGGTTTGGATTCCGGTACCCTGTTGCCTGGGAACATAAAATCGGTTTGATTCTGGAAACCTGAGGCCTGGGAATATGACTGAGGTTTGATGGTGGTACCCTATGGCCTGGCAACATGACTGAAGTTTGATTCTGTATCCCTGTGGCCTGGGAACGTGACTGAGGCGTGATTCTGGAAAACTGTGGCCTGGGAACCTGACATCTATTTAGATTGTGGAATACTGTGCCCCGGGAACCTGACTGAGCCTTGGTTCTGGAACCCTGTGGCCTGGCAACTTGACTGAGGTGTGATGGCAGAAACCTGTGGACTGGCAACATGACTGAGTTTGATTGTGGCACCCTGTGCACGGGGAACATGACTGAGGCCTGATACTGGAACCCCGTGGCGTGGGAACTTGACATTGGTTTGATTCTGGAGCCCTGATTACTGGGAACATGACTGAGGTTTGATGGTTGACACCTGTGGCCTGGCAACATGATTGAGGTTTGATAGTGGAACCCTCAGGCTTGGGAACATGAGTGAGGCTTGATGGTGGAACCCTGGGGCCTGGCAACATGAGTGAGGCTTGATGGTGGAACCCTGTGGCTTGGCAAGATGACTTAGGTTTGATTGTGGAACAGTCTTTCCTGGGAACATGACTGAGGCTTGATGGTGGAACCGTGGCCTGGCAACAGGACAGAGGTTTGATTGTGGAACCCTCTGGCCTGGGAATATGACTGAGGTTTAATTGTGGAACCCTGTGGCCTGGGAACATGACTGGGAGTTTATTTCTGAAACCTGTGTCCAGGGAACATGACTGAGGTTTTATTCTGGAACCATGTGGCCTGGGAATATGACTGAGGTTTGATTCTGGAAACCATTGGCCTGGGAAGATGACTGATGTTAGAGTGTGGAATCCTGTGGCCTGGGAACATGACATCGGTGGATTCTGGAACCCTGTGGCCTGGAAACATGCCTGAGGTTTGATGGTGGAAACCTGTGGCCTGGCAACAGGACTGAGGTTTGATTCTGGAAGACTGTGGCTAGGGAACATGATATCGGGTTGATTCTGGCAACCTGTGTCCTGGGAACAAGACTGAGGTTTGATTCTGGAACCCTGTGCCTTGGGAACATGACTGAGGTTTGTTTTCGGAAGCCTGTTCCCTGGGAACATGACTGAGGCTTGATGGTGGAACCGTGGTCTGGCAACAGAACTGAGGTTTGATTGTGGAACCCTGTGTCCTGGGAACACAACTGAGGTTTGATTCTGGAACCGTGTGGCCTGGGAATTTGACTGAGGTTTGATTCTGGAAACCATTGGCCTGGGAAGATGACTGATGTTAGAGTGTGGAATCCTGTGGCCTGGGAACATGACATCGGTTTGGATTCCGGTACCCTGTTGCCTGGGAACATGAAATCGGTTTGATTCTGGAAACCTGAGGCCTGGGAATATGACTGAGGTTTGATGGTGGTACCCTATGGCCTGGCAACATGACTGAAGTTTGATTCTGTATCCCTGTGGCCTGGGAACGTGACTGAGGCGTGATTCTGGAAAACTGTGGCCTGGGAACCTGACATCTATTTAGATTGTGGAATACTGTGCCCCGGGAACCTGACTGAGCCTTGGTTCTGGAACCCTGTGGACTGGGAACATGACTGAGGTTTTATTCTGGAACCCTGTAGCCTGGGAACATAACTGAGGATTGATTCTGGAACCCTGTGACCTGGGAACATGACATCGGTGGATTCTGGAACCCTGAGGCCTGGGAACATGACATCTGTTTAGATAGTGGAATGCTGTGCCCCGGGAACCTGACTGAGCCTTGGTTCTGGAACCCTGTGGCCTGGGAACATGACTGAGGTTTTATTCTGGAACCCTGTAGCCTGGGAACATAACTGAGGATTGATTCTGGAATCTTGTGGCCTGGGAAAATGACAACGGTGGATTCTGGAACCCTGTGGCCTGGGAACATGAGAACGGTTTGATTCTGGAACCCTGTGGCCTGGGAACATGCCTGAGGTTTGATGGTGGAAACCTGTGGCCTGGCAACATGAGTGAGGCTTGATGGTGGAACCCTGTGGCTTGGCAAGATGACTTAGGTTTGATTGTGGAACAGTCTTTCCTGGGAACATGACTGAGGCTTGATGGTGGAACCGTGGCCTGGCAACAGGACAGAGGTTTGATTGTGGAACCCTCTGGCCTGGGAATATGACTGAGGTTTAATTGTGGAACCCTGTGGCCTGGGAACATGACTGGGAGTTTATTTCTGAAACCTGTGTCCAGGGAACATGACTGAGGTTTTATTCTGGAACCATGTGGCCTGGGAATATGACTGAGGTTTGATTCTAGAAACCATTGGCCTGGGAAGATGACTGATGTTAGAGTGTGGAATCCTGTGGCCTGGGAACATGACATCGGTTTGGATTCCGGTACCCTGTTGCCTGGGAACATGTAATCGGTTTGATTCTGGAAACCTGTGGCCGGGGAATATGACTGAGGTTTGATGGTGGTACCCTATGGCCTGGCAACATGACTGAAGTTTGATTCTGGATCCCTGTGTCCTGGGAACATGGCTGAGGCGTGATTCTGGAACACTGTGGCCTGGGAACATGACATCTATTTAGATTGTGGAATACTGTGCCCCGGGAACCTGACTGAGCCTTGGTTCTGGAACCCTGTGGACTGGGAACATGACTGAGGTTTTATTCTGGAACCCTGTAGCCTGGGAACATAACTGAGGATTGATTCTGGAACCCTGTGGCCTGGGAACATGACATCGGTGGATTCTGGAACCCTGAGGCCTGGGAACATGACATCTGTTTAGATTGTGTAATACTGTGCCCCGGGAATCTGACTGAGCCTCGGTTCTGGAACCCTGTGGACTGGGAACATGACTGAGGTTTTATTCTGGATCCCTGTAGCCTGGGAACATAACTGAGGATTGATTCTGGAATCTTGTGGCCTGGGAAAATGACAACGGTGGATTCTGGAACCCTGTGGCCTGGGAACATGAGAACGGTTTGATTCTGGAACCCTGTGGCCTGGGAACATGCCTGAGGTTTGATGGTGGAAACCTGTGGCCTGGCAACATGACTGAGGTTTGATTCTGGAAGACTGTGGCTAGGGAACATGATATCGGGTTGATTCTGGAAACCTGTGTCCTGGGAACAAGACTGAGGTTTGATTCTGGAACCCTGTGCCTTGGGAACATGACTGAGGTTTGTTTCTGGAAACCTGTTCCCTGGGAACATGACTGAGGTTTGATTCTGGACACCTGTGTCCTGGGAACATGACTGAGGTTTGATTGCTGAAACCTGTGGCCTGCGAACATGACTCAGGTTTGATTCTGGAACCATGTGTCCTGGGAATATGACTGAGGTTTGATTCTGGAAACCTTTGGCCTGGGAAAATGACTGAGGTTTCATTTTGGAAACATGTGGCTTGGGATCATGACTGAGGTTTGATGGTGGAACACTCTGGCCTGGCAAAATGACTGAGGCTTGATTCTGGAACCCTGTGGCCTGGCAAATTGACTGAGGTGTGATGGCAGAAACCTGTGGCCTGGCAACATGACTGAGTTTGATTGTGGCACCCTGTGCACGGGGAACATGACTGAGGCCTGATACTGGAACCCCGTGGCGTGGGAACTTGACATTGGTTTGATTCTGGAGCCCTGTTTACTGGGAACATGACTGAGGTTTGATGGTTGAAACCTGTGGCCTGGCAAAATGAGTGAGGCTTGATGGTGGAACCCTGTGGCTTGGAAAGATGACTTAGGTTTGATTGTGGAACAGTCTTTCCTGGGAACATGACTGAGGTTTGATGGTGGAACCGTGGCCTAGCAACAGGACAGAGGTTTGATTGTGGAACCCTCTGGCCTGGGAATATGACTGAGGTTTAATTGTGGAACCCTGTGGCCTGGGAACATGACTGGGAGTTTATTTCTGAAACCTGTGTCCAGGGAACATGACTGAGGTTTTATTCTGGAACCATGTCGCCTGGGAATATGACTGACGTTTGATTCTGGAAACCATTGGCCTGGGAAGATGACTGATGTTAGAGTGTGGAATCCTGTGGCCTGGGAACATGACATCGGTGGATTCTGGAACACTGTGGCCTGGGAACATGCCTGAGGTTTGATGGTGGAAACCTGTGGCCTGGCAAGAGAACTGAGGTTTGATTCTGGAAGACTGTGGCTAGGGAACATGATATCGGGTTGATTCTGGCAACCTGTGTCCTGGGAACAAGACTGAGGTTTGATTCTGGAACCCTGTGCCTTGGGAACATGACTGAGGTTTGTTTCTGGAAGCCTGTTCCCTGGGAACATGACTGAGGCTTGATGGTGGAACCGTGGTCTGGCAACAGAACTGAGGTTTGATTGTGGAACCCTGTGTCCTGGGAACACAACTGAGGTTTGATTCTGGAACCGTGTGGCCTGGGAATTTGACTGAGGTTTGATTCTGGAAACCATTGGCCTGGGAAGATGACTGATGTTAGAGTGTGGAATCCTGTGGCCTGGGAACATGACATCGGTTTGGATTCCGGTACCCTGTTGCCTGGGAACATGAAATCGGTTTGATTCTGGAAACCTGAGGCCTGGGAATATGACTGAGGTTTGATGGTGGTACCCTATGGCCTGGCAACATGACTGAAGTTTGATTCTGTATCCCTGTGGCCTGGGAACGTGACTGAGGCGTGATTCTGGAAAACTGTGGCCTGGGAACCTGACATCTATTTAGATTGTGGAATACTGTGCCCCGGGAACCTGACTGAGCCTTGGTTCTGGAACCCTGTGGACTGGCAACTTGACTGAGGTTTTATTCTGGAACCCTGTAGCCTGGGAACATAACTGAGGATTGATTCTGGAACTCTGTGGCCTGGGAATTTGACTGAGGTTTCATTCTGGAACCCTGTAGCCTGTGAACATAACTGAGGATTGATTCTGGAACCCTGTGGCCTGGGAACATGACATCGGTGGATTCTGGAACCCTGAGGCCTGGGAACATGACATCTGTTTAGATAGTGGAATGCTGTGCCCCGGGAACCTGACTGAGCCTTGGTTCTGGAACCCTGTGGCCTGGGAACATGACTGAGGTTTTATTCTGGAACCCTGTAGCCTGGGAACATAACTGAAGATTGACTCTGGAATCTTGTGGCCTGGGAAAATGACAACGGTGGATTCTGGAACCCTGTGGCCTGGGAACATGAGAACGGTTTGATTCTGGAACCCTGTGGCCTGGGAACATGCCTGAGGTTTGATGGTGGAAACCTGTGGCCTGGCAACATGAGTGAGGCTTGATGGTGGAACCCTGTGGCTTGGCAAGATGACTTAGGTTTGATTGTGGAACAGTCGTTCCTGGGAACATGACTGAGGCTTGATGGTGGAACCGTGGCCTGGCAACAGGACAGAGGTTTGATTGTGGAACCCTCTGGCCTGGGAATATGACTGAGGTTTAATTGTGGAACCCTGTGGCCTGGGAACATGACTGGGAGTTTATTTCTGAAACCTGTGTCAAGGGAACATGACTGAGGTTTTATTCTGGAACCATGTGGCCTGGGAATATGACTGAGGTTTGATTCTGGAAACCATTGGCCTGGGAAGATGACTGATGTTAGAGTGTGGAATCCTGTGGCCTGGGAACATGACATCGGTGGATTCTGGAACCCTGTGGCCTGGGAACATGCCTGAGGTTTGATGGTGGAAACCTGTGGCCTGGCAACAGGACTGAGGTTTGATTCTGGAAGACTGTGGCTAAGGAACATGATATCGGGTTGATTCTGGCAACCTGTGTCCTGGGAACAAGACTGAGGTTTGATTCTGGAACCCTGTGCCTTGGGAACATGACTGAGGTTTGTTTTCGGAAGCCTGTTCCCTGGGAACATGACTGAGGCTTGATGGTGGAACCTTGGTCTGGCAACAGAACTGAGGTTTGATTGTGGAACCCTGTGTCCTGGGAACACAACTGAGGTTTGATTCTGGAACCGTGTGGCCTGGGAATTTGACTGAGGTTTGATTCTGGAAACCATTGGCCTGGGAAGATGACTGATGTTAGAGTGTGGAATCCTGTGGCCTGGGAACATGACATCGGTTTGGATTCCGGTACCCTGTTGCCTGGGAACATGAAATCGGTTTGATTCTGGAAACCTGAGGCCTAGGAATATGACTGAGGTTTGATGGTGGTACCCTATGGCCTGGCAACATGACTGAAGTTTGATTCTGTATCCCTGTGGCCTGGGAACGTGACTGAGGCGTGATTCTGGAAAACTGTGGCCTGGGAACCTGACATCTATTTAGATTGTGGAATACTGTGCCCCGGGAACCTGACTGAGCCTTGGTTCTGGAACCCTGTGGACTGGCAACTTGACTGAGGTGTGATGGCAGAAACCTGTGGACTGGCAACATGACTGAGTTTGATTGTGGCACCCTGTGCACGGGGAACATGACTGAGGCCTGATACTGGAACCCCGTGGCGTGGGAACTTGACATTGGTTTGATTCTGGAGCCCTGTTTACTGGGAACATGACTGAGGTTTGATGGTTGACACCTGTGGCCTGGCAACATGATTGAGGTTTGATAGTGGAACCCTCAGGCTTTGGAACATGAGTGAGGCTTGATGGTGGAACCCTGTGGCTTGGCAAGATGACTTAGGTTTGATTGTGGAACAGTCTTTCCTGGGAACATGACTGAGGCTTGATGGTGGAACCGTGGCCTGGCAACAGGACAGAGGTTTGATTGTGGAACCCTCTGGCCTGGGAATATGACTGAGGTTTAATTGTGGAACCCTGTGGCCTGGGAACATGACTGGGAGTTTATTTCTGAAACCTGTGTCCAGGGAACATGACTGAGGTTTTATTCTGGAACCATGTGACCTGGGAATATGACTGAGGTTTGATTCTGGAAACCATTGGCCTGGGAAGATGACTGATGTTAGAGTGTGGAATCCTGTGGCCTGGGAACATGACATCGGTGGATTCTGGAACCCTGTGGCCTGGGAACATGCCTGAGGTTTGATGGTGGAAACCTGTGGCCTTGCAACAGGACTGAGGTTTGATTCTGGAAGACTGTGGCTAGGGAACATGATATCGGGTTGATTCTGGCAACCTGTGTCCTGGGAACAAGACTGAGGTTTGATTCTGGAACCCTGTGCCTTGGGAACATGACTGAGGTTTGTTTTCGGAAGCCTGTTCCCTGGGAACATGACTGAGGCTTGATGGTGGAACCGTGGTCTGGCAACAGAACTGAGGTTTGATTGTGGAACCCTGTGTCCTGGGAACACAACTGAGGTTTGATTCTGGAACCGTGTGGCCTGGGAATTTGACTGAGGTTTGATTCTGGAAACCATTGGCCTGGGAAGATGACTGATGTTAGAGTGTGGAATCCTGTGGCCTGGGAACATGACATCGGTTTGGATTCCGGTACCCTGTTGCCTGGGAACATGAAATCGGTTTGATTCTGGAAACCTGAGGCCTGGGAATATGACTGAGGTTTGATGGTGGTACCCTATGGCCTGGCAACATGACTGAAGTTTGATTCTGTATCCCTGTGGCCTGGGAACGTGACTGAGGCGTGATTCTGGAAAACTGTGGCCTGGGAACCTGACATCTATTTAGATTGTGGAATACTGTGCCCCGGGAACCTGACTGAGCCTTGGTTCTGGAACCCTGTGGACTGGCAACTTGACTGAGGTTTTATTCTGGAACCCTGTAGCCTGGGAACATAACTGAGGATTGATTCTGGAACTCTGTGGCCTGGGAATTTGACTGAGGTTTGATTCTGGAACCCTGTGCCTTGGGAACATGACTGAGGTTTGTTTTCGGAAGCCTGTTCCCTGGGAACATGACTGAGGCTTGATGGTGGAACCGTGGTCTGGCAACAGAACTGAGGTTTGATTGTGGAACCCTCTGTCCTGGGAATATGACTGAGGTTTAATTGTGGAACCCTGTGGCCTGGGAACATGACTGGGATTTTATTTCTGAAACCTGTGTCCAGGGAACATGACTGAGGTTTTATTCTGGAACCCTGTGTCCTGGGAACACAACTGAGGTTTGATTCTGGAACCGTGTGGCCTGGGAATTTGACTGAGGTTTGATTCTGGAAACCATTGGCCTGGGAAGATGACTGATGTTAGAGTGTGGAATCCTGTGGCCTGGGAACATGACATCGGTTTGGATTCCGGTACCCTGTTGCCTGGGAACATGAAATCGGTTTGATTCTGGAAACCTGAGGCCTGGGAATATGACTGAGGTTTGATGGTGGTACCCTATGGCCTGGCAACATGACTGAAGTTTGATTCTGTATCCCTGTGGCCTGGGAACGTGACTGAGGCGTGATTCTGGAAAACTGTGGCCTGGGAACCTGACATCTATTTAGATTGTGGAATACTGTGCCCCGGGAACCTGACTGAGCCTTGGTTCTGGAACCCTGTGGACTGGGAACATGACTGAGGTTTTATTCTGGAACCCTGTAGCCTGGGAACATAACTGAGGATTGATTCTGGAACCCTGTGGCCTGGGAACATGACATCGGTGGATTCTGGAACCCTGAGGCCTGGGAACATGACATCTGTTTAGATAGTGGAATGCTGTGCCCCGGGAACCTGACTGAGCCTTGGTTCTGGAACCCTGTGGCCTGGGAACATGACTGAGGTTTTATTCTGGAACCCTGTAGCCTGGGAACATAACTGAAGATTGATTCTGGAATCTTGTGGCCTGGGAAAATGACAACGGTGGATTCTGGAACCCTGTGGCCTGGGAACATGAGAACGGTTTGATTCTGGAACCCTGTGGCCTGGGAACATGCCTGAGGTTTGATGGTGGAAACCTGTGGCCTGGCAACATGAGTGATGTTTGATTCTGGAAGACTGTGGCTAGGGAATATGATATCGGGTTGATTCTGGCAACCTGTGTCC
>NW_028124065.1:0-23091 GCF_965194825.1 Balaenoptera physalus | reverse complement strand
CTTTTGGGGTCTACTTAATCACTGAAATCCTGCAAAGGCTCTATTCTCTTTTCTTACAGACTCTCTGGCCCTCTGCCCAAACCACCTCTTATAATTCTATGGAAATGTTGACTTGCATTAGGGGTGTAAAATCCCAAGAAAAAATTATGCTTCAATTTGAAATGCTCATGTAACCAGAAATAAAATCCAATGCATAATTCTAAGAGAAAATAGAGGTCAGAGTTGCTGGCATAGATTTGTGGATGTGAGACTTGTTTCCCATCCCCACTTCTACTTCTCACACTCTGCATGTACTCACCCACAAAGATGCACAAACACACATACACATGCGTGTACACACAGGTACACACTGGACATATGCTTGGATTTTACCTAGACTGAAAGCACTAGGGATTACATGATAAGTGCCAGGTAACTTACTACTGATCTTTCATTTCTGGATTGTATGGGGGTAAATCACAAGGGTCTCCATAACCCCATGAGGACACTCATAGGTCATTAAGAAGTGTGTGCACTTTTTTTAACAATCATAATTGCAAGTCATTTATATATAGACATGCTCATTTAAAAGGATTTGCTTCTATTTCCTGTGTAATTTTGAAATATATATAGTAACCATCTCTTTTAGGATAACCAACTGAATGCATAATTTAAAAGAAAGACACTACTAACCATGTTTCTGAGAATAACAGGCCAGCTGTATTTTTTGGTTGTGGGACGAGATGAGTAGTTCCTTGCTGATTTAAACCAGCCTTTCATGACCAGCACCAGAGTTTGGATGTAACAGTCACAAAGAGAGGGGTTTTTTTAATTAATTTGACCATAAATCCCCAGAATCCTTACAGTCAAGAGGATGTACAGCTCAATCTTCCCACTTATGGGAAAAAAATGAGGCTCAGAAACTGTGGTTTCTTGGTTCAACTGGATTGAATCTAGGCTCTCTGACCCTCTTCTCCATGACTGGTCGGTAATGTTTACAAAACCAGATTAGGCACACATTTAGACTGATTCATACATGTTGTTATGCTCTGCATAATTGTTAAGTTGTTTTATGAATGTTTTTGATGTACATACATTTTAGCCTGTGAATCTGGGGAGTAAATTGTTAAAACAATAGTTTTCTACAAGTGTGATCAGAGATTTCCTGTGTAATCTGCTACCAAGATGGTAATTTGGGGTTTGTAAGGCTTGTATCTTTTTTTCAACTTACCCAATCAAATATGGATAGTGAAATGTCAAGCAGATTTTAAAACAGAGACATCTCTTCTCTGAATTTTTAAATATTCTATCTGCAAAGCAGAAGAGATTTCATTGTTATGGAGCCAAATGTCTTAGTTAAATACATGACTAAAAGAATTTTAACTGTACAGTGTCACTTAGTAAATGAATGATACTTAAAAACCAAGTGAGCTGTTCCCATTGCAAGTAAATAGAAAAATCTTGGTGATTCCCTTGTGAAAATGACAAAGAAAAGAAGTGCTAGTTAAAAAATAGCTAAAAGTGCACTAAAAAATTGTCATTATAACTAAACTATAGACACATGAATAGAAATAAGTGTTTCATAGCTTTTTGATGAATTATGCACTGACTTAGAGTGACTTGTGTAAACTTTTAATGCAAGGAGTTTCAAAGGATATTGTACTAGTTTCGTATAGATGCTGTAAAGAACCACAAACTTTGTGGCTTAAAACAACACAAATTTTCTCAGAGCTGGAAGTCTGAAATCAGTTTCACTGGGATAAAGGCAGGATCTCAAGAAGGCTGGTTCTAGCTAGGGGCTCAAGAGGAGAATCTGCTCCTTGCTCCTTCTATTTCTAGAGGCTGCCGCATTCCTTGGTTCCTGGCTGCATCACTATAATTTATTTCCATACCACATTGCCTTCTCCGCCACTGTAGTCAAGTTTCCCTGTGATTCTCTCTTTTAAGGACACTTGGGATTGCATTTGTCCACTCAAATAAATCCAGGAGAATCACCCTATCTCAAACACTTAATCGCATTTACAAAGTCCTTTTTGTTATATAAGGTAACATTTACAGTTCCTAGCAATTAGGATGCGGGTATCTTTAGGGTTATTATGTTGGAAATACATGGAAATGTATTTGTTCCTTTGGAATTATTCCTAATGTACTGGTTGGAAAATGCAGTTAGAATTCCCTAAAATCTCTGAACTAGTAGGAAGTTGAACCTTCTTCATCCCCATCTGTCCTCAGTAACATCGGTAATGATAGAAAAGGCTTCCTTAGGTTTGTGTCAATAATTTATTGAACCTGTACCATCACCAGAAACAACTTTTGTCCAGGAAAGAGTAGATTATTTATCTGTGAATCTTTTCCTAGACAAGCCCTTGGGAGGAACTCTTAAACTACATTAAGAGAATGCTAACATTGATCTTTAAATCTATTCATTAGTGAATTCATTATTGGCATGTAACCATCCCCTGACTGAAACAAAAAGCCCTAAATGCTGGGCCAAAGTAGCCAAACAATAACAAGGACTGAGAGGTAAACTAGATGGATGGCAGAAGACCATGATTATTCTTTTTTTTTAAATTAAGCACCAACTAATTATAAGATTTAATTGTGTGGATGGGTGAGAAATAAAAGATGTTTATTTCATAGACTTGTATACATTAAAGTGAAGTGAGTATTTGAACAGTTGGTAAATTATGTATCAAATTAAGATGTATGATAACTAGAAATAATTATTCCAAGAGAAAAATAACTTTTCGATTCAATAATAGTTATTATGCCTAAATTTGCTACACCTCTTTACTCTCTCACATGGACACAGCTTTAGCAAGACCCATTGAACTTTTCCCCAGGTAGAAAGAGGCTGCAGATTCTGTATAAAGTAATTTTTGTAGGTATCTATGCAGGGTCCTCTTATAACACCTACAAAACAACTGCATTGTTGGAACTGCAGGCTGATCGATCAAACACTCACAGCTGTTTTATAAAAGGGGGCAGAAGATAAAAGAGAAAGAAGGTGGAGGAGAGAGAGAGGAAGGGGTGAAAGGAGGGAGGGAGGGAGGAAGGAAGGAAGGAAGGAAGGAAGGAAGGGAGGGAGGGAGGGAGGAAGAGAGGGAGGATGGGAGGGAGAAAAGAAAGGAAGTGAGAAAGACATTCTCCTTATCATGTAATTAACTAAATTGGAATCTTCCAAGAACACAATCACCTGACTCTTTCGGGAAATGATGGCATCTTTAATGACTTTAGGTAGTCAAATCCCCAAAGAAGAAGGCCTTTTACGATTAGTATGGTAGACAACTCTCTCTACTGATTAAGTAGAGGTATGTTTCTCATATTATCCACATGCCAAGTTAATGTTGGAGGTGAATCCAATTAAAATGTTCAGATGAAGGCCCTGAACCAAGATGGCAGAGTAGAAGGACGTGCTCTCACTCCCTCTTGCGAGAACACCAGAATCACAACTAACTGCTGAACAATCATCGACAGGAAGACACTGGAACTCACCAAAAAAGATACCCCACATCCAAAGACAAAGGAGAAGTCACAATGAGACCGTAGGAGGGGGGCAATCACAATAAAATCAAATCCCATAACTGCTGGGTGGGTGAGTCACAAACTGGAGAACACTTATACCACACAAGTCCACTCACTGGAGTGAAGGTTCTGAGCCCCACATCAGGCTTCCAAACCTGGGGGTCCAGCAACGGGAGGAGGAATTCCTAGAGAATCAGACTTTGGAGGCTAGTGGGATTTGATTGCAGGACTTCGACTGGACTGGGGGAAACAGAGACTCCACTCTTGGAAGGCACAAAGTGGTGTGCACATCGGGACCCAGGGGAAGGAGCACTGACCCCAGGAGAGACTGAACCAGAACTACCTGCTAGTGTTGGAGGGTCTCCTGTAGAGGCAGGGGGAGGCTGTGACCAAGGACACTGGCAGGGACAAGGACACTTGCAGTAGAAGTTCTGGGAAGTACTCCTTGGTGTGAGCCCTCCCAGAGTCTGCCATTAGTCCCACCAAAGAGCCCAGGTAGGCTCCAGTGTTGGGTCACCTCAGGCCAAACAACCAACAGGGAGGGAACCCAGCCCCACTGATCAGCAGACCAGTGGATTACAGTTTAACTGAGCTCTGCCCACCAGAGCAACACCAGCTCTACCCACCACCAGTCCCTCCAACCAGGAAACTTGCACAAGCCTCTTAGATAGCCTCATCAACCAGAGGGCAGACAGCAGAAGCAAGAAGAACTACAATCCTGCAGCCTGTGGAACAAAAACCACATTCACAGAAAGATAGACAAGATGAAAAGGCAGAGGGCTATGTACCAGATGAAGGAACAAGTAAAACCCCAGAAAAACAACTAAATGAAGTGGAGATAGGCAACCTTCCAGAAAAAGAATTCAGAATAATGATAGTGAACATAATCCAGGACCTAGGAAAAAGAATAGAGGCAAAGATCGAGAAGATGCAAGAAATGTTTAACAAAGACCAAGAAGAATTAAAGAACAAAAAAACAGAGATGAACAATACAATAACTGAAATGAAAACTACACTAGAAGGAATCAATAACAGAATAACTGAGGCAGAAGAACGGATAAGTGACCTGGAAGACAGAATGGTGGAATTCACTGCTGCGGAACAGAATAAAGAAAAAAGAATGAAAAGAAACGAAGACAGCCTAAGAGACCTCTGGGACAACATTAAAGGCAACAACATTCACATTATAGGGGTCCCAGAAGGAGGAGAGAGAGAGAGAGAGAACCCGAGAACATATTTGAAGAGATTATAGTCGAAAACTTCCCTAACATGGGAAAGGAAATAGCCACCAAAGTCCAGGAAGTGCAGAGAGTCCCATACAGGATAAATCCAAGGAGAAATACACCGAGACACATAGTACTCAAACTGGCAAAAATTAAAGACAAAGAAAAATTATTGAAAACAGCAAGGGAAAAATGACAAATAACATACAAGGGAACTCCCATAAGGTTAACAGGTGATTTCTCAGCAGAAACTCCTACAAGCCAGAAGGGAGTGGCATGATATGCTTAAAGTGATGAAAGGGAAGAACCTACAACCAAGATTACTCTAGCCGGCAAGGATCTCATTCAGATTTGATGGAGAAATCAAAAGCTTTACAGACAAGCAAAAGCTAAGAGAATTCAACACCACCAAACCAGCTCTACAACAAATGCTAAAGGAACTTCTCTAAGTGGGAAACACAAGAGAAGAAAAGGACCTACAAGAACAAGCCCAAAACAATTAAGAAAATGGTCATAGGAACATACATATCGATAATTACCTTAAATGTGAATGGATTAAATGCTCTTACCAAAAGACACAGGTTTGCTGAATGGATACAAAAACAAGACCCATATATATGTTGTCTATGAGACCCACTTCAGACCTAGGGACACATACAGACTGAAAGTGAGGGGATGGAAAAAGATATTAAATGCAAATGGAAATCAAAAGAAAGCTGGATTTCTCTTTCTGACTTACTCTATATGGAATCTAAGGGGAAAAAAAAAAAAAGGTCATGAAGAACCTAGTGGCAAGACGGGAATAAAGACACAGACCTACTAGAGAATGGACTTGAGGATATGGGGAGGGAGAAGGGTAAGATGTGACAAAGTGAGATGGTGGCATGAACATATATACACTACCAAACGTAAAATAGATAGCTAGTGGGAAGCAACCGCATAGCACAGAGAGATCAGCTCTGTGCTTTGTGACCACCTAGAGGGGTGGGATAGGGAGGGTGGGAGGGAGGGAGATGCAAGAGGGAAGAGATATGGGAACATATGTATATGTATAACTGATTCACTCTGTTATGAAGCAGAAACTAACACACCATTGTAAAGTAATTATACTCCAATAAAGATGTCAAAAAAAAAAGGACCTACAAAAACAAACCCAAAACAATTAAGAAAATGGAAAAAAAAAAAGAAAGCTAGAGTAGCAATACTCATATCAGATAAAATAGACTTTAAAATAAAGAATGTTAAAAGAGACAAGGAAGGACACTACATAACGATCAAGAGATCAATCTAAGAAGAAGATATAACAATTATAAATATATATGTACCCAACATAGGAGCACCTCAATACATAAGGCAACTGCTAACAGCTCTAAAAGAGGAAAGCAACAGTAACAAATTAATAGTGGGGGACTTTAACACTTCACTTACATCAATGGACAGATCATCCAAAATGAAAATAAATAAGGAAACACAAGCTTTAAATGACACAATAGACAGATTTAATTGATATTTATAGGACATTGATCCAAAAACAGCAGATTACACTTTCTTCTCAAGTGCCCACAGAACATTCTCCAGGATAGATCACATCTTGGGTCACAAATCAAGCCTCAGTAAATTTAAGAAAATTGAAATCATATCAAGTATCTTTTCTGACCACAACACTATGAGATTAGAAATGAATTACAGGGACAAAAACGTAAAAAACACAAACACATGCAGGCTAAACAATACTTTACTAAATAACCAAGAGATCACTGAAGAAATCAGAGGAAATCAAAAAATACCTGGAGAGAAATGACAATGAAAACACGACGATCCAAAACCTCTGGGATGTAGCAAAAGCAATTCAAAGAGGGAAGTTTATATCTATACAAACCTACCTCAAGAAACAAGAAAAATCTAAAATAAACAATCTAACCTTACACCTAAAGGAACTAGAGAGAGAAGAACAAACAAAACCCAAAGTTAGCAGAAGGAAAGAAATCATAAACATCAGAGCAGAAATAAATGAAATAGAAACAAAGAAAACAATACCAAAGATCAATAAAACTAAAAGCTGGTTCTTTGAGAAGATAAACAAAATTGATAAACCATTAGCCAGACTCATGAAGAAAAAGAGACAGAGGACTCAAATCAATAAAATTAGAAATGAAAAAGGAGAAGTTACAACAGACACAGCAGAAATACAAAGCATCTTAAGAGACTACTACAAGCAACTCTATGCCAATAAAATGGACAACCTGGAAGAAATGGACAAATTCTTAGAAAGGTATAACCTTCCAAGACCGAACCAGGAAGAAATGGAAAATAGGAACAGACCAATCACAAGTAATGAAATTGAAACTGTGATTAAAAACCTTCCAACAAACAAAAGTCCAGGACCAGATGGCTTCACAGGTGAATTCTATCAAACATTTAGAGAAGAGCTAACACCCATCCTTCTCAAACTCTTCAAAAAAATTGCGGAGGACGGAACACTGCCAAACTCATTCTATGAGGCCTCCATCACCCTGATACCAAAACCAGACAAAGATACTACAAAAAAAGAAAATTACAGACCAATATCACTGATGAATATAGATGCAAAAAATCCTCAACAAAATACTAGCAAACAGAATCCAACAACACATTAAAAGGATCATACACCATGATCAAGTGGGATTTATCCCAGGGATGCAAGGATTCTTCAGTATACACAAATCAATCAATGTGATACACCATATTAACAAACTGAAGAATAAAAACCATATGATCATCTCATTAGATGCAGAAAAAGCTTTTGACAAAATTCAACACCCATTTAGGATAAAAACTCTCCAGAAAGTGGACATAGAGGGAAACTACCTCAACATAATAAAGGCCATTTACAACAAACCCACAGCAAACATCATTCTTAATGGTGAAAAACTGAAAGCATTTCCTCTAAGATCAGGAACAAGGCAAGGATGTCCACTCTTACCACTATTATTCAACATAGTTTTGGAAGTCCTAACCATGGCAATCAGAGAAGAAAAAGAATTAAAAGGAATACAAATTGGAAAAGAAGAAGTAAAACTGTCACTATTTGCAGATGACATGATACTATACATAGAGAATCCTAAACATGCTACCAGAAAACTATGAGAGCTAATCAATGAACTTGGTAAAGTTGCAGGATACAAAATTAATGCACAGAAATCTCTTGCATTCCTATACACTAATGATGAAAAACCTGAGAGGGAAATTAAGGAAACACTCCCATTTACCATTGCCACAAAAAGAATAAAATACCTAGGAATAAACATACCTAGGGAGGCAAAAGACCTGTATGCAGAAAACTATAAGACACTGATGAAAGAAATTAAAGATGATACCAGTAGATGGAGAGATATACCATGTTCTTGGATTGAAAGAATCAATATTGTGAAAATGACTATACTACCCAAAGCGATCTACAGATTCAATGCAATCCCTATCAAATTACCAAAGGCATTTTTTACAGAACTAGAACAAAAAATCTTAAAATTTGTATGGAGACACAAAAGACCCCGAATAGCCAAAGCAGTCTTGAGGGAAAAAAGCGGAGCTGGAGGAATCAGACTCCCTGACTTCAAACTATACTACAAAACTACAGTAATCAAGACAATATGGTACTGGCACAAAAACAGGAATATAGATCAATGGAACAAGATAGAAAGCCCAGAGATAAACCCGCACACCTATGGTCAACTAATTTATGACAAAGGAGGCAAGGATATACAATGGAGAAAAGACAGCCTCTTCAATAAGTGGTGCTGGAAAAACTGGACAGCTACATGTAAAAGAATGAAATTAGAACACTCCCTAATGCCATACACAAAAATAAACTCAAAATGGATTCGAGACCTAAATGTAAGACTGGACACTATAAAACTCTTAGAGGAAAACATAGGAAGAACACTCTTTGACATAAATCACCACAAGATCTTTTTTGATCCACCTTCTAGAGAAATGGAAATAAAAACAAAAATAAACAAATGGGACCTAATGAAACTTCAAAGCTTTTGCACAGCAAAGGAAACCATAAACAAGACGAAAAGACAACCCTCAGAATGGGAGAAAATATTTGCAAATGAATCAACGGACAAAGGATTAATCTCCAAAATATATGAACAGCTCATGCAGCTCAATATTAAAAAAACAAACAACCCAATCCAAAAATGGGCAGAAGACCTAAATAGACATTTCTCCAAAGAAGACATACAGATGGCCAAGAAGCATGTGAAAAGCTGCTCAACATCACTAATTATTAGAGAAATGCAAATCAAAACTACAGTGAGGTATCACCTCACACCAGTTAGAATGGGCATCATCAGAAAATCTACAAACAACATATGCTGGACAGGGTGTGGAGAAAAGGGAACCCTCTTGCACTGTTGGTGGGAATGTAAATTGATACAGCCACTATGGAGAACAGTATGGAGGTTCCTTAAAAAACTGAAAATAGAATTACCATATGATCCAGCAATCCCACTACTGGGCATATATCCAGAGAAAACCATAATTCAAAAAGACACATGCACCCCAGTGTTCACTGCAGCACTATTTACAATAGCCAGGTCATGGACGCCACCTAAATGCCCATCGACAGACGAATGGATAAAGAAGTTGTGGTACATATATACAATGGAATATTACTCAGCCATAAAAAGGAATGAAATTGGATCATTTGTTGAGATGTGGATGGATCTAGAGACTGTCATACAGAGTGAAGTAAGTCAGAAAGCGAAAAACAAATATCGTATATTAACACATATATGTGGAAACTAGAAAAATGGTACAGATGAACCAGTTTGCAAGGCAGAAATTGAGACACAGATGTAGAGAACAAATGTATGGACACCAATGGGGGAAAGCGGTGGGGTGGTGAGGGTGGTGGTGTGATGAATTGGGCAATTGGGATTGACATGTGTACACTGATGTGTATAAAATTGATGACTAATAAGAACCTGCTGTATAAAAAATAAAATAAAATAAAATAAAATAAAGTGGAAAACAAATGTTCAGATGAATCATTTCCGTGCATTTACTATAGGAAACCTGGCTCTTTTAACACTGATAAAACAGAAGTATATAATCGACGGTAAAAATGATGACACTCTGATCACTTAAAAGTAAAAATAATAATAATAATAATTATAATAATAATAAATACAGTTCTTCACAGTTAGCATTTTCCCCAAGCACACCAACTTTATGAAATTTTGTAGGCACAACAGTAATTTGGAGACAAACCTTATTGAGTTATTTTTTTGGCCTACGTCTCTATTATTAAATATTTAGTTTTAATTAATTACAAACAGAAAGTTCCAAGCTACAGCAGAATAATGTGAAATTTATATCATAGCAAAGGTACCACAATGGTCTCAGAGCTCAAAACAACCATTATCAAAAAAATATTCATAATATGAAAGTTGTGCTTCAAAAGAAATGAAATATGGAATAATCTTGAAATAAAATGTATATATCAGCTTAACAAATAAAATAGGGAATAATCTTAAAATAAAAGGTACGTATTAAAAAAATTATGGACTCCTACAGTGTTATAAGTAGATTTATACCCTACTTATGACTTTCTTTCAGTGAATCACTACAAACAACTAAATTCCACACTTAACGTTGAATTTATTGCGACTTAATTTAGGAATGGAAAATAGGGCATTTTTTTCTAGAAAACAACAACTTCACAATAAAGATAAGCTGAATTATATGTGTTTTTCCCTTTTATTCCCCCTACTTATGTTGACGAATATTGCAAATGTATGTGAAGACATATTCTGATCTAATTTCCTTCCCAAAGAGCCTAATATAACCTTCCTTTTATTCTACGAAAATAAGGGTCCCCATGGTTCTTGAGAGCATTAAATTAATTGTTGGTAAAATACTTAGAAGATAAAAAGCCTATCTGTGCTAACTGTTAATAGTATTTCTATTATAAGTATGACCTTGAAAGATGAAAATTATAGTTCACACAATTAAATGTTGGCTGTACTTAGCAGTTATAAATACATCAGTGAAGAATCAGATTTTAGATTGAACAAAGAGAAAATGTTTTCTAAATACATTCCATATTCAGCTTGAGAAGTGAACTGTCCTATATGTATGATATACATATGATATCCTACATGTATATACACACATATAATTTTAGCCATGATCATTAATATTATAATTGTCCAAGGACTGAGGTAAAATACCCAAGCTATAGCTAACCCAACTTGTTATAAAAGTGGGAGGAAAAGGGTATAAATTGCAACAGATATAAAATTAATATAAACTCATCTCTACAAAAATGTTATTTCATAATTTTCTGTAACGGAACTTAAGTAGTGTTTTGACCCTTATAGGGTGAAGGAGACATAATTTTGGTCAATTTAGATTCTTCCCATCCGATCAAATTCTGGAAGACCTAACAAATAACTGAGAAGCAGCATGCTATGTGTGTTATAGGTGCATTTTTCTGTTTCTAATCCATCAATCTTGGCACTGTTTGTTATTAACTGATCTACGAGGGTTTCTTCTGAGCATGCTTCTTCCTGCTGAATATATCTTATTTTTGAGAAGAGGACACAGAGCTTCCCTGCTCCAGGAATCACAAGACCTCTTTTATTCAACAAGTATTTCTAGCAGTCCCATGAGATTTTGTTTTGAGAAAATTGAGAAAAATATTACAAAACACAAAAACACTATAAAAATTTTATGTACCAACAATCCCAAATTTATATTTGTTCACATTTTGTTATATTATCTTTTTTAAAGTTTTTTATATAAAACATTATAGATAAAGTTCAAGTCATTTAATCCCCAATCACCAGTTTCATTTGCTTTCCGCTTCACAGATTCAAACTTCCCAGTCCAAGCTGATATGCTCACACACAGAAATATAAAAGTAAAAAATATTTATCACTGTTTTTGTTTGTACATTGTATAAATGCTATCCTACTATTTGCATCATTCTGCAACTTACCCGTTTTTATGAAATATATTTCTGCTACATACCATGGATTACAGATGACCCTTGAACAGCATGGGTTTGAATTGCGTGGGTCCACTTATATGTAGATATTTTTCAATAGTAAATACCATAGTACTACATAGTCTGTGTTGGTTCAATGCATGGATGCCAAACCATGGATACAAAGGGCAGACTATAAATTATACAAAGACTTTGAACTACATGAAGTGTGGGCATCCCTAAATCCCCCACCGTGTTGTTCAATTGTCAACTGTGTGTATTCATTTCTGTTAACTACTATTCAGTCTTCCCTCATGTTAAGAAGGTAACATTTGGATATCTGTATTCTTTTCCATATTAATGGTCATTTTTTGTTATTGTTATCACAAGCAACTTTATAATCATGCCACATACAGAAGTTCCATTTGGTTTAACTCAAATATATCAGGGTTTTCCTTTAAATTTTATGCTTTATATTCTGCATTTAGGAAGTCGTTTTCAGGTTTGCAATAAAAAAATATTTTCCTATATTTTCTTTTAGATATTTTAAATGTAGCTATTCTTACAGTTTGGACTTTTTTATGGGTTAAGTAGAAATCTAGTTTACTTTTTTCCATGTACAAAGCAAATTATTCCAATACCAGTTGTTGAATAGGTAATCTTTTCCCACTGTTTTGTAAAACTACCTCTGTCCTAAGTGCAGTTCACATATATATACGGATTTCTTTCTAGTTTATATTTGATTAATACATTTGTCTATATCTTTTTTGAATCCATTGTATTTCAGCCATTACAGCTGTACAATTCGCCTTGAAATTTGAAATAACAACCTACATGCCCCCTACATGCCTACATGTAGAAGAATTCCCTCTGAAAAGAACCTGAGAACTGACTGAACAGCTACTCCACAACACAGGATAAAGGACCATATCAAGACAGGTAGGAGAGACACAGATGCAGTCTGACCAACGCCCCCCCCACCCCCGGCCACCAGTGGGTTGACACACAAGCAGGAGGGTTCTCAGAAATACAGAACTTCTCCCTAAGGAGTAAGGGGTTTGTGCCTCACATGAAGCATCCCAACCCTCAGGACCTGCACCTGAGAGATGAGCCCTAAAAATGTCTGGCTTTGAAAACCAACAGAGTTATGTTCAGGAAAACCACAGAGCAAAAGGGAATGGAGATTCCGATCTTAAAGAGCTTGCACACAGACTCATTTAACCTAGCACCCAGTGCAAAAGTAGCTGTTTGACAAGAACCAAGGCCATACATGAAGGAGATCCATTTACTAATCTTAAAGCAACTGCCAGAGGGGCAAAAGCCTGTTGAGAACTTCTCCAGGGATGGAGACACTGGCAGACATTATTTTTATATTCTCCCTCTACCTTGCTAGTGCCAGCACTGCAGGTGCTACATCTGCACTCTCACTCTAACCTGCTAACACCTCCTTCTCCATACTGCTTTCTTGACCCACCAGAGGTAGCAGGTAAGCACCCCACTCCATACATCACCCCTGTGACCATTCCAGCAGCAACATAAGCCTTGGCCCCCATGGCCTCCCAAAACCAGCATGTATGCACCGCCCACACTGGGGACACCCATGAGCAGTGGGATCTGGTGGCAGGGAAGGAATGCATTTCTGGCCCCCACAGGTCTGAAACAATCAGAGAGACAGTTCAAGAGGCAAGCAAGAGCTCAGGCAAATTTAAATCATAAGGTCTATTGCCCACACAGGCCATCCGTTCAAGACTAGGAGAGGTAACTGTTTTGCCTAACAAATACAAACAAATACAGAGAGTCAAGCAAAATGATGAAACAGAGGAATGTTTCAAACAAAAGAACAAGATAACCCCCTAAATAAAAACCTTAATGAAATGAAAATAAGTAATTTACCAGATAAAGAGTTTAAAGTAATGGTCATAACAATGCTCACCAAACTTGGGAGAAGAATGAACACAGAGAGAACTACAACAAAGGGATAAAAAATATAAGAAAGTATCAAACAGAAGTCACATAGCTGAAGAATACAATAACTGAATTGAAAAATACACTACAAGGGTTCAATAGCAGCTTAGATGAAGCAGTGAACAAATCAGCAACCTGGAATACTGGGCAATGGGACTCACCCAAACAGAGCAGAAAAAAGAAAAAAGAAATTTAAAAGTGAAGATAGCTTAAGTGACCTATGGGACAACATCAATTAGAATAACATTTGCATTCTATGGGTCCCAGAAGGAGAAGAGAAAGAGAAAGGGGCAGAAAACTAATATGAAGATATAATGGCAGAAAACTTCCTTAACCTAGGAAAGCAAATAGACATCCAGATTCAGGAAGCCCAGAGAGTGCCAAAGAAGATGAATCCAAAAAGAACCACACATTATAATTAATATGTCAAAAGTTAAAGACAAAAAAGGAATCTTAAAACTATCAAGAGTAAAACAACTTGTTATGTATAAGGGAACCCCCATAAGACTATTAACAGATATTACAGCAGAACATTTGCAGGCCACAAGGGAGTGGCATACGCTGAAAGAAAAAAAATTCCAACCAAGAATACTCTACCAGTAAGATTATCATTCAAAATTGAAGGAGAGATAAAGAGTTTTCCAGACAAGCAAAAGCTAATGTTCATCACTACTAAACCAGCCCTACAGATATGTCAAAGGAACTTCTTAAGCTGAAAAGAAAGGCACTAATTAGTAACAAGAAAACCTGTGAAAGTAAAAATCTCACTAGTTAAGCTAAATATATGGTAAAAGAAGTAGATAAAACACTTATAAAGCTAGTATGAAGGTTAAAAGACAAAAGTAGTAAAAGTAACTATTATTACAATGATTAGTTAAGGGATACACAAAATTAAAAAATGTAAAATGTGACATCAAAAACATAAAACTTGCTGAATGGGAGTAAAAATGCAGAGTGTTAGAATGCATTCAAACTTAACTTGCTATCAACTTAAAATAGACTGCTATATATATTATTGTATCATTACCCAGATACAAAAATCAGACAAGGACAACACAAAAAAAGAAAATTGCAGACTAATACTTCTGATGAACATAAATGCAAAAATCCTTAACAAAATATTAGTAAATCAAATTCAACAATACATTAAAGGAATCATACACCATGATCATGGGGGTTTATTCCAGTTATGAAAGGATGGTTCAGCGTGCACAAATCAATGAATGTGAGACACCACGTTAACAAAATGAAGGATAAAAATCACATGATAATCTTGTTAGATGCAGAAGAAGTATTTGACAAAATTCAACATCCTTTTATGATAAAAACTGTCAACAAAGTGGGAATAGACAGGAGATACCTCAGCATAATAAAGGCCACATATGACAAGCCAATAGCTAGTATCATACTTAACAGCAAAAAGCTAAACGCTTTTACCTTAAGACCAGGAACAAAACAAGAATGCCGACTCTTGCCACTTTTATTCAACACAGCATTGGAAGTCCTAGCCAGAGCAATTAGGCAAGAAAAAGAAATAAAAGGCATCCAAAATGGAAAGAAAGAAGTAAAACTACCACTATTTTTGGACAACATGATACTATATATAGAAAACCCTAAAGACCCCACCAAAAAAAAAAAAACTGTTAGAGCTAATAAACAAATTCAGCAAAGTTGCAAGCCACAAAATCAATATAAAAAAAAGTCTGTTGTGTTTTTCCACACTAATAACAAACTACTGAAGAGAGAAATTAAGAAAACAATCCCATTTACTGTTATTTTTTCCAACCCCCTCATTCTTGTTTTTTTTTGAATTTTTGAATTTTATTTTATTTATTTTTTTATACAGCAGCTTCTTATTAGTTATCCATTTTATACATATTAGTGTATACATGTCAATCCCAATCTCCCAATCCATCCCACCATCACCACCCCCGCCACTTTCCATTTACTATTGCATCAATAAAAACAAAATACCTAGGAATAAATTTAACCAAGGAGGTTAAAGACCTGTGCACTGAAAACCATAAGACATTGATGGAAGGATCTAACTCCAAAGACAATGGCAACAAAAGCAAAGATAAACAAATGGGACTACATCAAACTAAAAAGTTTCTGCACAGAAAAGAAACCATCAACAAAATAAAAAGGCAACCCACAGAATGGAAGAAGTTATTTGCAAATTATATATCCCAAAAGGGGGTAATATCCAAAATATACAAAGAACTCAAACCGCTCAATAACAAACAAACAAACAAAAAACAAATCAAACAGTCTGATTTAAAAATAGGAACTGAAGAGACATTTTTCCAAAGAAGACATACAGATGACCAAGAGACACATGAAAAGATGCTTAACATCAGAGAAGTGCAAATCAAAACCACAGTGAGATATCACCTCACACCTGTCAGAATGGTTATTATCAAAAGGGAAAGAAATAACAAGTGTTGGTGAGGATGTGGAGAAAAGGAACCCTTGTGCACTGTTGGTGGGAATGTAAATTGGTGAAGCCACTGTGGAAAACAGTATGGAGGTGCCTCAAAACATTAAAAACAGAACTACCATATGATCCAGCAATTCCACTTCTGGGTATTTATCCAAAGAAAACAAAAACACTCATTCAAATAGATTTATGCACCCCTATGTTCATTGCAGCCTATTTACAAAAGCCAAGATATGAAAACAAAGTGCCCATCCGTGGATGGTTGGATAAAGATGTGGTGTGTATATTTATACACTGGAATACAACTCAGCCATAATAAAAAATGAAATCTTGCCATTTGCAACAACACAGACAGACTTTCAGGCATCATGCTTAGTGAATTAAGTCAGACAGAGGAAGACAAATACCCTATGATCTGACTTATATGTGGATCTAAAACAAAACAAAAACAAAAACAAAGGAACAAACAAAGCAAAACTCATAGATACAGATAACAGATTGGTGGTTGCCAGAGGGAAAGGGGGCTGGGGGTAGGCAAAATGAATAAAAAGGTTCCAGAGGTACAGACATCCAGTTATAATATATCATAGGGATGTAATGTATAGCATGGCGACTACAGTCAACAATCCTGTGCTGCAAATTTGAAAGTTGCTAAGAAAGTAAATCTTAAAAATTCTCATCACAAGAAAAAAAGTGTGTAACTTTGTATGGTGACAAGTGATAACTAGATTCACTGTGGTGATCACTTGCAATATATACAAATGTCAAATCATTATGGTGCACACTTGAAACTAATATAATGTTGTATGTCAATTACGCTTCCATAAAAACATTAGGAAAAAATTAAGTTAAATTAAATGTTAATACTACTTAAAATGCACGTCAATAGCCATTTAAGACATTTCACTGATTTAGTTCAACTGTACATATTCCCCAAAGTGTTGTGCCTTAGGCTTTGTTCCAGATCATGTAAGATTTAATGTACAAACAAATATCCTGCCTGTCTAAAATTTTGTGCTAAAATAACATACTTTTTCAGATGGCCTAGTTATAGAACTGCAGTGATAATAAATAGATAAAAAGAGACTTTTGAGTCTTAAAAACATATGTTTTCAAGCCTCTCAATTTTATGCTTCAAGAATGGAAATATGACATATTTTGAATTCTGATTTCTCTTTCCATAAGTATGTAAGCAATTTATTAAAATATGCTCATATAGAATTGCATTTCTAAAACACAGTGTGTGAGAAATTCATCAAAGTGACACACATTTCAATGTTGAACACTGAATATCCAAGATGTATTTTATTTTGTGTTATAAAACATCAGTGTCTTAAATATGCTAAATTGCTTTTGAGATGCTTCAATGGTCTTGAGAGTGTCATCTACCATGCTAAATCAATCAATCTCTAGGGAATAAAACTCTACTTCTAATTCTCCTTTAAGTATAAATGTGATGATATTGGTCAAAATAAGATTTCCATGTACATGAATTTAGATTATAACTCACTTCTAAGATTTTTAAATAGTGGTGTTAACATGGAAGTGAATAGCATGCTAAAAAGGATTTTCTGCATGTGAGACAATGGTTAAATTAATTACCGAGACAAGTTTAATATTATCTGAAATTATAATATGTAGCAAAAATTATTTATTATTTAATTAGTGTCTAAATAATACAAGTTCAAATTCCATTGGCTTGTTAAATGTGTTTTTTCATCTTTATCTTCTTTTCCCTTTTATGTACTCTAGCAAACTTACAATCAGTCGAAATATTAATCATCTTAGGACAATTCCCTGTAACTTCATACCTGTGTTTATTTGCTGCCACTCTTCCCTCCACCAAAAATACTTTTCTCTTTCCCAATGTTTCCCAGACAGGCTCTGCCCAAATGTCATATCATCCTCTGAAAATCCACTACATTTATTAATATTTATAAAGCAACTTTACCAGAATTACTTACTTGTAAACTACTTGAGGTCAGGTTTTAGTGAATAAGAGATATATTTTTTAATTTTATTTTAGAAAATTATAATATCAAGGAGGAGCTTCCTCCACACACACAAGATATTCAGGCTTCTTTCAGTTCCATCATTTGGTGCTTTTGTTCTCACTCTGCAAGCTCCCCGGATTTTAACTGACTCCCTGGTGGTCCTTCTCCAATTCATCCCTGACATTTCCCAAGAGCCCCAGATCCACATATTTGCCTGGTTCTTGCAGAATTCCACACTAATATTCCAGAAGCAACACAAACTTAACATGCCTCAGTCAAATTTCACTATTCTTTACCCATATAATTACTAATGTTGGTGGTATCGTTGTGGTTTCAGTAACCAAAGCCCAAAACTTGGACGTCTTTCTAAAGGCTTCACCTTCCCAACCTTCCCATTCACCACCAAAACCTCTGGATTTTCCTTCATGTCTAATTATCTCATATCTATTCTTTCTATTTCGTCATCACTACTGCCACTGCTTAGCTCAGGATCACAGTGTGTGTTTTTAAGGTGACTGCGGTAACTCTGTCCTTCATTTTCATCTTCATTTCACTATACTCCAATCCATCCTACAGACTGTTTTCATTTCAACCCATTTCTAAGATGCCAATCTGTTATTTAAGAGATCTGCTTCAAACTCTCCATGAACTTTCTGTTGCCCTCAGAAAATATTTAACCTCTAACTGTTATGCATGACTCTTCAAAATCTGACTTCTTGTTTTTACTAAATACTTTCTCAAAAACACTCACTAAAAGCAGTAATTTTCTCAACATTTTGTAATATGCTTTGAAAGAATTTAGAGTATAGGATAAAAATCATGTTCTCTTTCAAGGGTGTGGAGTCAAAGTCATCTGTGTTGTTGATTAAGGACAATTCCTTGTATAGTAAATGTCACAAAGAAGTAGAGTTAATAAGGTTGAAATTATTTTACCAATACTCAACCGTGATACCCTCCTCAAGTAGGGGGATAGAGGGATAACATTTCTGGGTTCATACCAACTGAACAAATGACTAAAATCTCTAAGGTTTCACACCTGACATCACTACTTAGAGCACTGGGTACAGAAAACTTTCCAGTAAGTGTTAACTATCAAGAGACCTGGGACTAGAACAATCTCATTAATGATCTCATTTAAGTTCTGATGTTGTTCACTGCAGCTCCAAGAGGAAGTCACCAGTGTAATTTACTTGACAACTATACAAATGTACTTAGACTAGACATAAAGTAAGAAATGTGGAGGTAATTTTTACAGTGCTGTTCATTTGGGGTTGATTTTAATGTATTCTTGCTGAAAATATTTAAAGTCATTTATTTATTGAAGACATTCCCCTTTTATCAGTATATACAATAGCATTTATCTTTCTAATCCAGGTAAAACTGGGCTATACAACCACATGACCCTAAGCCATTTCAAATGACAAAGATGTATACCAAGAAGAATGTAGAAGAGAGGAAATATTAAAACTTTGAGATAATAAAGAAATATATCTATTTATCCTCCTCCTGTCTGCAAACAATGATAATTTATTTCCTTATAATACAAGGACATGAAAAAGAGGGAAATTTATAACCAAAATTACAATATCTATGTAGCAGGACTGCCAAGGTCACTGAAATTATGGGTGAGGGATGGAGGACTAAAGGGAGGATCCCTGGCTTGTGGAATCCAGTAGAATCTCAGAGAAAAGAGCTCTCCAGTAGGTGGCCTCATCTGAAGGACGAAAGCAAAGACCTTTTGTTTGAAACAGGATGAGTATACCAGGAATGCCCGTGGGAGCTACCCAGAACCCAGTTGGATGGTGTGGCATGCTTAGGGAGGTTGGTAAGAGGACAGAAACCTCTGGGCAAGCCAACTGTGCAAGACACAGAGCAAGCAGGCCCCCATGCGGTGGTACATAGTATTGCACTTCTTATCTTGGTTGGCTGAGATTTCTCTCACTTCCTTTGTGCACTCAACACATACTTACTGGAAAGTGTATTGTGTGCCAAGACTTAGTCTTTTGGGCAACATGAATAGACACTGCAGACAAATATCTCTGCCTATCTGATCTCTCTCTCTCCCCTACACACACATATACACACACACACACACACACACACACACAGTCACACTGGGTTTTAATGAAAGGCTTGGAATCTTCCTGCAAGCATTCCTGTGCATTATTATTCTTTAAATATCCGTTCCAATAAGAACTCTCATTCATATACAAATCATGAAGCAGGAAGTAGAATAGGAGCTCTATGAATATGCTGTAAGGGAAAAATGATATTGAACAGAAATAAATAAAAATCAAGGCACTTTTTAGGGGAAAAAAAAACACACTTTGTCATGGAGCCAAAAAGAGTGATTAATCAATTCTTCATGGAGTCAAAAACTATGATAAAAATGACCTCTGTAGGTAGAGCTCAAGGCAAATATTCAAGAAGATAATTATAAAACGATATAAAGGGATTTAAAAATAAGCAGACAGAGCTCAGGAAAGAAGTCTAATTGAAATATAAAACCATCAGAAAACTTTTGGCCACTTTGGAGGTAGTGACAAGGAGAATGGCTACATCAGTTTAAAAAGACGTGGCAGGGCTTCCCTGGTGGCGCAGTGGTTGGGAGTCTGCCTGCCAGTGTGGAGGACACAGGTTCGATCCCTGGTCCGGGAGGATCCCACATGCCATGGAGCAACTGTGCCTGTGTGCCACAACTGCTGAGCCTGCGCCCTAGAGCCCACGAGCCACAACTACTGAAGCCCATGTGCCACAACTACTGAGCCTGTGCTCTAGAGCCCGCAAGCCACAACTACTGAGCCCACGTGCTACAACTACTGAGCCTGTGAGCCACAACTACTGAAGCCCACGTGCCTAGAGCCCGTGCTCCACAACAAGAGAAGCCACTGCAATGAGAAGCCTGTGTGTCGCAATGAAGAGTAGCCCCCGCTCGCCACAACTAGAGAAAGCCCGTGCGCAGCAACGAGATCCAACGCAGCTAAAAATAAATAAATTTATTACAAAAAAATTTTTTTAAACCCAAAAAAAGCTGAAAAATCTGCAAAAGGATAAAAATCAGACTGACTCCAGGCTTCTCTGCACCATCGCCCAACAGTACAAAACAGTGGAGTATTTACAACTACAGTTACAAAAAAAAGGATGTCTCATGAATTTTCTATATTTCTAAATTGCGGCTAGAAATCTTAAAATATTTGGCAAAAGACAAATATTTCCAGGCATGCATTATCCCAGAAACTATGGTTACCAGGAGTAATTTTTTAATATTCCCCAAGCAAGGAAAAAGTAGAAATATGTTTTCAAAGCACTGACAGTAAATTCGGATCTACTTCATTGTAATAGTTAGGCATCACTAAGGGAATTATGAATATAAGACAGAAAGTAGATGTTATAAACCACAACAATGTAAATGTAACAACATAACTAAAAGAGTTTTAGAAGGAAAAGAGTGTGAGAGAGTGAGCATCTAAGATTGTGGCTTTCCAGCATGAAAACAAAAATAAAACCAAACAAACCAGTGAAAGGAACCTACGCTGAGTTCATGCAACCCAGCTAAAGAAACCATTCTAATCTTTGAACCTGTATTCTAGAAATGTCGAGATACTTTTTGTCATTAATAAAAAGAAAACAGGCATTACCATTTAATGTTTCTGTAATTTTACACATATATGAAACCCCATTTATTGGAATATTGAATCCACAATTTTTTGGCTGATGTATATTTCATTATTCCTTAGCAATCTTCCGCCGTATCATCTGTTGTATGAGATTTTTCCTAACTCCCTTTAAAGATAGCAGTAGTCACTTTTTCCACTCTAAATATAGATACAATTTTATTGTTTTACTTATCATACTATATTTTAAAATACATTTAGACATTTCTCCCTTCTTAAATTCATTCTATTCTATACCAGACACAGACTCAGATGCTTCAGACAGAGCAGTGAAGAGCCCACCTCTCTCCACCCTGAAACTCACATGCTACTGATTATGAGAGCCTTTCAGAAGTATCCATGTGATATTCCTCTTGGCATCTGTAATACCAGCTCATTCATATGAAAAAGGCAGAAGGGGTGAACAAAGAGAATCTTATCACTTAGTAACATAAATGTCAATTCCTGTTCATCATACTGTTACATGTTTATGAAACAGAGGGTATCTATTTAGCACTTAATCTATTAATATATTATTTAGTATCTATTTAATATTTATTATCACCTTGTCATATGTCATATATTAAATTATTTAAGCAAATGTATATTATAGCAAAGACGATAGGAGATATATATATGTATATATGTAGTCTGTCGTCTTATATTTTTTATATTCTTTTTCCAAAGTAATACTTATAATCTGAATAGATAATAAACAGTAAGTATGGAAACATTAAATGATAAAAAGCTAAGTTCTGTAGCAAACTGCTGGAAATACAATGTAGCTGAAAATACAGTTTTATGACATAAATTTTTTCACTCAAAATGGCATATTTAATTACTTAGGGATTTTCTGTGGATCGGCAATGCCCTTGTTACACCTCTCCTGTTTGCCATTTAGACATTTCCTGCTTTCTCAGCTCCTCGAGGACAGAGGTACTTGGAGAGGTGAGGACACACCTTTGCTTGCCAGCAGCTCTAGTGGAAGGTTAGGAGGTAGAGACGTATAATATACTGACCTAAATGTAACTTTTTGTGCCATTACTACTCAAATTGCAGTTATGATGCAGATTCACAAGGGAATTACTTGTGAATTGCAATTCATTCTACTCTCATACCTCATTATCTGGGATAATTAGAGTTAGCTGTGTTTTTGTGATCAGGGAGAGTTGGTTTGGTTGTGTTGTTGGTAAATTTATGATACAGAACGTGACAGATATTAACAGAATTTGAAACTTATTATATAACACTGCATTGATTAATATCTGGAACATTTTGTTGTCCTTTACATATATATTTTTTTAAATATACCAATAGTGTTTAACTCTCCATATTA
>NW_028124066.1:0-23360 GCF_965194825.1 Balaenoptera physalus | reverse complement strand
CTATGTATTTGTATATGTATAGTAACACTAATCTTCATTTCTCAATTTCCCCCCTCCTTTCCTTTTCGATGAGCATAGTTTGTTTTCTAAGCCTGTGAGTGTCTTTCTCTTTGGAAATATGTTCATCTGTGTCAGTTATTAGATAATGCCATAAGTGATAATATAGGATATAGGTCTTTTGCTTTCCGACCTACTTCATGTTTTGTGATTATCTCCAGGCTCATCTATGGTGCCTCAAAGAGCAGTGCTTCAATGTTTTCCATAGCTAATATTCCATTGTGTACATGGACCACTTCTTCTGGGTGCATTCCTCTGTTGATGGACATTTTCGTTGCTTCCAAGTGTTGCCTATGTTAAATATTGCTGGAGTGCAGGATTGCCAGCCTGTGATTTTTGATTTTCATTTTCTCAGGTGATAGACCCAGCAGTGGGTATGATTGATTGACTGGTATGGTAGCTCAACGTTTACCTTTTCAAGGCACCTCAATAGTGCTTTCATTAGTGGCTCTTACCACGTCCCCCTTAGAATCGAGGGTACGCATTTCTCCACAATCACGTCAGCATTTAAGGCTTGCACCATTTTTGTTGATGGCCCTTCTGACTGGTGTGAGCTGGTAAGTTTTTGTAATTTGGGTTTACATGTATGTAAAAATTCCTACAATTCATCATTTTTCCATGCCTTTTTCTTTTCTGTTAAAAGAAAAAAGAAAAAAAGTGTGAGTATAATATACCTCTTCAAATTTTCTTTTTGGAAGGGTGCACTCTGGAATTTTTTGGTCGATTTTCGACCTCAGGATTTTTTGGAGGGACGGTGTCATTTACAGACCTGCAATTGGTGAATATTTTGTGACCTTTTGCAGTGGTATTAAAGCTGCTGTTGTGGGAAACGGCCACAAGGATGCAGCATTTCTCCATTCCCAAATCTGGGTACTAGGGCAGCAGAGCCGTTCTGGAAGTTTTTTGCCTAGGTTGTAAATTTGGATGGAATGTGCCAGGAAAACCCCCCATAAGATTTTGTCTCATTACTCCTAGTTCGTTGTTTTAATTTTTTCAATTTGGTTTATGGTTAGAATGTTTCTCGTCCAAGGTGTACACACTCTGGTTCATCTACATATTCTATATACCTATTTATGTAGAGATCCTCTTCCCTTGTAAATTATTACAGAGTGTTCCGTAAACCTTCCTTGCTATTTGGTCAGTCTTTTTGATATAAGTATATAATATGTATTTCTATACATATGGTAACGCTAATCTTCATTTATCCATTCCCCCCACCTTTCCTTTTAGATAAGCATAGTTTTTTTTAATAAGTCTGTGATTGACTTTCTCTGTGGAAATATGTTCATTTGAGTCAGTTATTAGATAACGCCTATAAGTGATATCATAGGATATAGAACTTTTGCTTTCCGACTTACCTCATGTTCTGTGATTATCTCCAAGATCATCTATGTTGCCTCAAAGAGCAGTGTTTCATTGTTTTACAATGGCTAGTATTCATTGTGTACATGGACCACTTCTTCTTTATCCTTTCATCTGTTGATGGACATTTTGGTTGCTTCACTGCCTTGTCTATTGTGAATCAGGCTGCAGTGCAGCTTTTGCAGCCCGGGTCTTCTTCATTCTGGTCTTCTCAGGTGAGAGACCCATTGGTGCGCCTGCTGGATTGAATGGTACCTCAATTTTTCCTTTTGAACGCAGCTCCTTTCTGTTCTCATTATTAGCGTTTAACCCTCTTACATCTCACCAGCAGCTACAGGGTACACAGTTCTCTAAAACCTCTTAGGCATTTATTCTTTGTAGTCTTTTTTCCAATGGTCAGCCGACTGGTGTGAGTTGAAAACTTTTTGTAGATTAGATTGCATGAGTCTAATACTTCCTGAGGCTGAGCTTTTATCCATTTTCCTTTCTTTAAAAAGAGAGTGAGTAAAACATACCTCTTCATACTATCTTCTTGCAAATTTTGCCTGTTTTGAAATTTTTATCCATTCCCTACCTCAGCACAATTTTAAGGGCAGGTGTCCTTTACAGCCCTGAGTCCTTGTGAATGGTAAGTGACCATTAGCTGTGGGTTAAAAGCTGCTCTGGCAGGAATTGGCCACAAGGCGGCAGCATTTCTCCTTTACCAAATCTGGTTACTAGGGCAACAGAGCCTTACTGGAAGTGGTGTTCTAGGTTGTAAATTAGAATGGAATGTGCGAGGAAAAAGCTCTTTAAGTTTATGTCTCATTACTTCTTGTTGGTATTTTTAACTTAATTTTAATTATTTATCACAGCAAACTTGATTACAATGTTTTGTTTGTTCTAGGTGTGCAAGATGTGGTTCTTTCACACATATACATATATCTATTCTTCTTCGGATCCTTTTCCCATGTAGGTTATGACACAATGTTGAGTAGTCTTCTCTTGGTATTGCATAGGTCTTTGGTGATTATATATTTCACATGTGTTTGTATCTCTCTGTTAACCTCAATATGGTAATGTATCCAATCCTCACACCTTTCCATTTGGTCAACCATAAGTTTTTTTAATGTATCTATGATAATGTTTGTCTGTGGAAATATCTTTGTTTGTATCATTCTTTAGGTAACCCCTATATGTGATATGATAGGATATGTGTCTTTCGCTTTCTCACTTACTCCAAGTTGCGTGATTACTTCTAGACTCATCTATGGTGCTGCAAATGGCATTGTTTCATTTTTTTCACTAGCTCATATTCCATCTGTACAGGTAGCAGTTGTTCTTTGTCCACCCATCTGTCGATGGGCTTTTTGGTTACTTCCATATCTTGGCTATTGTATTAGTATGCAATGCAGATTTGCGTGGCTGTGTCCTTCCAATTCTGTCTTCTTAGTTTATAGGTCCAGGAATAGGTCTGCTGGATCATATGGTAGCTCTGTGTTTACCTTTTAAAGGCACCTCTGTTCTGTTCTCCTTAGTGGCTCTTTCCAGATAACGTCCCACTTAAAGTAGAGGGCATGTATTTCTTCCCAGCACCTTCTGGATTTATTCTTTGTAGTTTTTGCTGATGATTATTCTGAGTGGTGTGAGCTGATACCTCTTTGTGGTTGAATTTGCATGTGTCTCATAATGCGTTGAAATTGAGCTTTAAGACATGTCCTTTTTATTTTTCGAGCTGTGATTAGAGCTTATTTCTTCAAAGTGTTTTCTTAAAGTATGTGTCACCATTTGAAATATTTTGGCCATTATCTCCCTCAAGACATTTTGAGGGCAGGTTTCATTTACAGCCCTGCAGTACTTGTTCTTATGAAGTGACCATTAGCTCAGGCTTTAATCCTGCTTTTGCAGGTAACGGCCAGAGAGCGGCAGCCTTTCTACGTTTCCCATGCTGGTACTAGGGAAACAGACCTACCGGCCAGTGGTGTTCTTTGGTTATAAATTAGAGTGCAATGTTCCCGGATAAACCCACAAATGTTGATGTCTCTTTGCTTTTGTTTGTTTTTAAATTTAATTTATATTTATTATTAGAGTAATATTCCATTGTGTACGTGGACCACTACTTCTTGGTGCATTCCTCGGTTGATGGACATTTTCATTGCTTCCAAGTGCTGGCTATGGTAAATCTTGCTGGCGTACAGGTTTGCCAGCCTGTGACTTTTTGATTCTCATTTTCTCAGGTGATAGGCCAAGCAGTGGTTGTGATTGATTGACTGGTAGCTCAATGTTTCCCTTTTCAAAGCACCTACATTGTGTTTTCATTAGTGGCTCTTTACATGCCCCCCCTTACAACCGAGGGTACGCATTTCTCCACACTCCCTTCACCGTTTATTTTTTGCAGCATTATTCCTAATGGCCATTCTGACTGCTGTGAGCTGATAGGTTTTTGTAATATGGGTATGCATGTCATTAAAATTTTTAAAATTCACCATATTCCTATTCCTTTTTCTTTTCTCTTAAAAGAAAAAACTTTGAGTACAATATAGCTCTTGAAATTGCCTTCTTCGAAGGTTGCCCTCTTCTGAAGTTTTTGGTCGATTTTTGACCCCAGAAATTTTCTGGAAGGCAGGTGCCATTTACAGAAATGCAAGTTGGTGAAAATTTAGTCACCTTTTGCAGTGGGTTCAAAGCTGCTGTTGTGGGAAACGGCCATAAGGAGGTAGCATTTCTCCATTCCCCAATCTGGGTACTAGGGCAGCAGAGCCTTTCTGGAAGTCATTGTCCTAGGTTGTAAATTAGAATGGAATTTGCCAGGAGAAATCCCCATAAGTTTATGTCTCATTACTTCTTCTTGGTTTTAAAATTTTTTTAATCTGGGTAAAGTTTAGAATATTGTTTGTCCTAGGTGTACACAATCTGGTTCATTTACACATTATGTATGTCTATTACTGTACAGATCCTCTTCCCATGTAAAATATTACAGTGTTCTGTCGACCTCCCTTGCTATATGTTCGGTCTTTTTGATACATGTATATACTATGTATTTGTATATGTATAGTAACACTAATCTTCATTTCTCAATTTCCCCCCTCCTTTCCTTTTCGATGAGCATAGTTTGTTTTCTAAGCCTGTGAGTGTCTTTCTCTTTGGAAATATGTTCATCTGTGTCAGTTATTAGATAATGCCATAAGTGATAATATAGGATATAGGTCTTTTGCTTTCCGACCTACTTCATGTTTTGTGATTATCTCCAGGCTCATCTATGGTGCCTCAAAGAGCAGTGCTTCAATGTTTTCCATAGCTAATATTCCATTGTGTACATGGACCACTTCTTCTGGGTGCATTCCTCTGTTGATGGACATTTTCGTTGCTTCCAAGTGTTGCCTATGGTAAATATTGCTGGAGTGCAGGATTGCCAGCCTGTGATTTTTGATTTTCATTTTCTCAGGTGATAGACCCAGCAGTGGGTATGATTGATTGACTGGTATGGTAGCTCAACGTTTACCTTTTCAAGGCACCTCAATAGTGCTTTCATTAGTGGCTCTTACCACGTCCCCCTTAGAATCGAGGGTACGCATTTCTCCACAATCACGTCAGCATTTAAGGCTTGCACCATTTTTGTTGATGGCCCTTCTGACTGGTGTGAGCTGGTAAGTTTTTGTAATTTGGGTTTACATGTATGTAAAAATTCCTACAATTCATCATTTTTCCATGCCTTTTTCTTTTCTGTTAAAAGAAAAAAGAAAAAAAGTGTGAGTATAATATACCTCTTCAAATTTTCTTTTTGGAAGGGTGCACTCTGGAATTTTTTGGTCGATTTTCGACCTCAGGATTTTTTGGAGGGACGGTGTCATTTACAGACCTGCAATTGGTGAATATTTTGTGACCTTTTGCAGTGGTATTAAAGCTGCTGTTGTGGGAAACGGCCACAAGGATGCAGCATTTCTCCATTCCCAAATCTGGGTACTAGGGCAGCAGAGCCGTTCTGGAAGTTTTTTGCCTAGGTTGTAAATTTGGATGGAATGTGCCAGGAAAACCCCCCATAAGATTTTGTCTCATTACTCCTAGTTCGTTGTTTTAATTTTTTCAATTTGGTTTATGGTTAGAATGTTTCTCGTCCAAGGTGTACACACTCTGGTTCATCTACATATTCTATATACCTATTTATGTAGAGATCCTCTTCCCTTGTAAATTATTACAGAGTGTTCCGTAAACCTTCCTTGCTATTTGGTCAGTCTTTTTGATATAAGTATATAATATGTATTTCTATACATATGGTAACGCTAATCTTCATTTATCCATTCCCCCCACCTTTCCTTTTAGATAAGCATAGTTTTTTTTAATAAGTCTGTGATTGACTTTCTCTGTGGAAATATGTTCATTTGAGTCAGTTATTAGATAACGCCTATAAGTGATATCATAGGATATAGAACTTTTGCTTTCCGACTTACCTCATGTTCTGTGATTATCTCCAAGATCATCTATGTTGCCTCAAAGAGCAGTGTTTCATTGTTTTACAATGGCTAGTATTCATTGTGTACATGGACCACTTCTTCTTTATCCTTTCATCTGTTGATGGACATTTTGGTTGCTTCACTGCCTTGTCTATTGTGAATCAGGCTGCAGTGCAGCTTTTGCAGCCCGGGTCTTCTTCATTCTGGTCTTCTCAGGTGAGAGACCCATTGGTGCGCCTGCTGGATTGAATGGTACCTCAATTTTTCCTTTTGAACGCAGCTCCTTTCTGTTCTCATTATTAGCGTTTAACCCTCTTACATCTCACCAGCAGCTACAGGGTACACAGTTCTCTAAAACCTCTTAGGCATTTATTCTTTGTAGTCTTTTTTCCAATGGTCAGCCGACTGGTGTGAGTTGAAAACTTTTTGTAGATTAGATTGCATGAGTCTAATACTTCCTGAGGCTGAGCTTTTATCCATTTTCCTTTCTTTAAAAAGAGAGTGAGTAAAACATACCTCTTCATACTATCTTCTTGCAAATTTTGCCTGTTTTGAAATTTTTATCCATTCCCTACCTCAGCACAATTTTGAGGGCAGGTGTCCTTTACAGCCCTGAGTCCTTGTGAATGGTAAGTGACCATTAGCTGTGGGTTAAAAGCTGCTCTGGCAGGAATTGGCCACAAGGCGGCAGCATTTCTCCTTTACCAAATCTGGTTACTAGGGCAACAGAGCCTTACTGGAAGTGGTGTTCTAGGTTGTAAATTAGAATGGAATGTGCGAGGAAAAAGCTCTTTAAGTTTATGTCTCATTACTTCTTGTTGGTATTTTTAACTTAATTTTAATTATTTATCACAGCAAACTTGATTACAATGTTTTGTTTGTTCTAGGTGTGCAAGATGTGGTTCTTTCACACATATACATATATCTATTCTTCTTCGGATCCTTTTCCCATGTAGGTTATGACACAATGTTGAGTAGTCTTCTCTTGGTATTGCATAGGTCTTTGGTGATTATATATTTCACATGTGTTTGTATCTCTCTGTTAACCTCAATATGGTAATGTATCCAATCCTCACACCTTTCCATTTGGTCAACCATAAGTTTTTTTAATGTATCTATGATAATGTTTGTCTGTGGAAATATCTTTGTTTGTATCATTCTTTAGGTAACCCCTATATGTGATATGATAGGATATGTGTCTTTCGCTTTCTCACTTACTCCAAGTTGCGTGATTACTTCTAGACTCATCTATGGTGCTGCAAATGGCATTGTTTCATTTTTTTCACTAGCTCATATTCCATCTGTACAGGTAGCAGTTGTTCTTTGTCCACCCATCTGTCGATGGGCTTTTTGGTTACTTCCATATCTTGGCTATTGTATTAGTATGCAATGCAGATTTGCGTGGCTGTGTCCTTCCAATTCTGTCTTCTTAGTTTATAGGTCCAGGAATAGGTCTGCTGGATCATATGGTAGCTCTGTGTTTACCTTTTAAAGGCACCTCTGTTCTGTTCTCCTTAGTGGCTCTTTCCAGATAACGTCCCACTTAAAGTAGAGGGCATGTATTTCTTCCCAGCACCTTCTGGATTTATTCTTTGTAGTTTTTGCTGATGATTATTCTGAGTGGTGTGAGCTGATACCTCTTTGTGGTTGAATTTGCATGTGTCTCATAATGCGTTGAAATTGAGCTTTAAGACATGTCCTTTTTATTTTTCGAGCTGTGATTAGAGCTTATTTCTTCAAAGTGTTTTCTTAAAGTATGTGTCACCATTTGAAATATTTTGGCCATTATCTCCCTCAAGACATTTTGAGGGCAGGTTTCATTTACAGCCCTGCAGTACTTGTTCTTATGAAGTGACCATTAGCTCAGGCTTTAATCCTGCTTTTGCAGGTAACGGCCAGAGAGCGGCAGCCTTTCTACGTTTCCCATGCTGGTACTAGGGAAACAGACCTACCGGCCAGTGGTGTTCTTTGGTTATAAATTAGAGTGCAATGTTCCCGGATAAACCCACAAATGTTGATGTCTCTTTGCTTTTGTTTGTTTTTAAATTTAATTTATATTTATTATTAGAGTAATATTCCATTGTGTACGTGGACCACTACTTCTTGGTGCATTCCTCGGTTGATGGACATTTTCATTGCTTCCAAGTGCTGGCTATGGTAAATCTTGCTGGCGTACAGGTTTGCCAGCCTGTGACTTTTTGATTCTCATTTTCTCAGGTGATAGGCCAAGCAGTGGTTGTGATTGATTGACTGGTAGCTCAATGTTTCCCTTTTCAAAGCACCTACATTGTGTTTTCATTAGTGGCTCTTTACATGCCCCCCCTTACAACCGAGGGTACGCATTTCTCCACACTCCCTTCACTGTTTATTTTTTGCAGCATTATTCCTAATGGCCATTCTGACTGCTGTGAGCTGATAGGTTTTTGTAATATGGGTATGCATGTCATTAAAATTTTTAAAATTCACCATATTCCTATTCCTTTTTCTTTTCTCTTAAAAGAAAAAACTTTGAGTACAATATAGCTCTTGAAATTGCCTTCTTCGAAGGTTGCCCTCTTCTGAAGTTTTTGGCCGATTTTTGACCCCAGAAATTTTCTGGAAGGCAGGTGCCATTTACAGAAATGCAAGTTGGTGAAAATTTAGTCACCTTTTGCAGTGGGTTCAAAGCTGCTGTTGTGGGAAACGGCCATAAGGAGGTAGCATTTCTCCATTCCCCAATCTGGGTACTAGGGCAGCAGAGCCTTTCTGGAAGTCATTGTCCTAGGTTGTAAATTAGAATGGAATTTGCCAGGAGAAATCCCCATAAGTTTATGTCTCATTACTTCTTCTTGGTTTTAAAATTTTTTTAATCTGGGTAAAGTTTAGAATATTGTTTGTCCTAGGTGTACACAATCTGGTTCATTTACACATTATGTATGTCTATTACTGTACAGATCCTCTTCCCATGTAAAATATTACAGTGTTCTGTCGACCTCCCTTGCTATATGTTCGGTCTTTATGATACATGTATATACTATGTATTTGTATATGTATAGTAACACTAATCTTCATTTCTCAATTTCCCCCCTCCTTTCCTTTTCGATGAGCATAGTTTGTTTTCTAAGCCTGTGAGTGTCTTTCTCTTTGGAAATATGTTCATCTGTGTCAGTTATTAGATAATGCCATAAGTGATAATATAGGATATAGGTCTTTTGCTTTCCGACCTACTTCATGTTTTGTGATTATCTCCAGGCTCATCTATGGTGCCTCAAAGAGCAGTGCTTCAATGTTTTCCATAGCTAATATTCCATTGTGTACATGGACCACTTCTTCTGGGTGCATTCCTCTGTTGATGGACATTTTCGTTGCTTCCAAGTGTTGCCTATGTTAAATATTGCTGGAGTGCAGGATTGCCAGCCTGTGATTTTTGATTTTCATTTTCTCAGGTGATAGACCCAGCAGTGGGTATGATTGATTGACTGGTATGGTAGCTCAACGTTTACCTTTTCAAGGCACCTCAATAGTGCTTTCATTAGTGGCTCTTACCACGTCCCCCTTAGAATCGAGGGTACGCATTTCTCCACAATCACGTCAGCATTTAAGGCTTGCACCATTTTTGTTGATGGCCCTTCTGACTGGTGTGAGCTGGTAAGTTTTTGTAATTTGGGTTTACATGTATGTAAAAATTCCTACAATTCATCATTTTTCCATGCCTTTTTCTTTTCTGTTAAAAGAAAAAAGAAAAAAAGTGTGAGTATAATATACCTCTTCAAATTTTCTTTTTGGAAGGGTGCACTCTGGAATTTTTTGGTCGATTTTCGACCTCAGGATTTTTTGGAGGGACGGTGTCATTTACAGACCTGCAATTGGTGAATATTTTGTGACCTTTTGCAGTGGTATTAAAGCTGCTGTTGTGGGAAACGGCCACAAGGATGCAGCATTTCTCCATTCCCAAATCTGGGTACTAGGGCAGCAGAGCCGTTCTGGAAGTTTTTTGCCTAGGTTGTAAATTTTGATGGAATGTGCCAGGAAAACCCCCCATAAGATTTTGTCTCATTACTCCTAGTTCGTTGTTTTAATTTTTTCAATTTGGTTTATGGTTAGAATGTTTCTCGTCCAAGGTGTACACACTCTGGTTCATCTACATATTCTATATACTTATTTATGTAGAGATCCTCTTCCCTTGTAAATTATTACAGAGTGTTCCGTAAACCTTCCTTGCTATTTGGTCAGTCTTTTTGATATAAGTATATAATATGTATTTCTATACATATGGTAACGCTAATCTTCATTTATCCATTCCCCCCACCTTTCCTTTTAGATAAGCATAGTTTTTTTTAATAAGTCTGTGATTGACTTTCTCTGTGGAAATATGTTCATTTGAGTCAGTTATTACATAACGCCTATAAGTGATATCATAGGATATAGGACTTTTGCTTTCCGACTTACCTCATGTTCTGTGATTATCTCCAAGATCATCTATGTTGCCTCAAAGAGCAGTGTTTCATTGTTTTACAATGGCTAGTATTCATTGTGTACATGGACCACTTCTTCTTTATCCTTTCATCTGTTGATGGACATTTTGGTTGCTTCACTGCCTTGTCTATTGTGAATCAGGCTGCAGTGCAGCTTTTGCAGCCCGGGTCTTCTTCATTCTGGTCTTCTCAGGTGAGAGACCCATTGGTGCGCCTGCTGGATTGAATGGTACCTCAATTTTTCCTTTTGAACGCAGCTCCTTTCTGTTCTCATTATTAGCGTTTAACCCTCTTACATCTCACCAGCAGCTACAGGGTACACAGTTCTCTAAAACCTCTTAGGCATTTATTCTTTGTAGTCTTTTTTCCAATGGTCAGCCGACTGGTGTGAGTTGAAAACTTTTTGTAGATTAGATTGCATGAGTCTAATACTTCCTGAGGCTGAGCTTTTATCCATTTTCCTTTCTTTAAAAAGAGAGTGAGTAAAACATACCTCTTCATACTATCTTCTTGCAAATTTTGCCTGTTTTGAAATTTTTATCCATTCCCTACCTCAGCACAATTTTGAGGGCAGGTGTCCTTTACAGCCCTGAGTCCTTGTGAATGGTAAGTGACCATTAGCTGTGGGTTAAAAGCTGCTCTGGCAGGAATTGGCCACAAGGCGGCAGCATTTCTCCTTTACCAAATCTGGTTACTAGGGCAACAGAGCCTTACTGGAAGTGGTGTTCTAGGTTGTAAATTAGAATGGAATGTGCGAGGAAAAAGCTCTTTAAGTTTATGTCTCATTACTTCTTGTTGGTATTTTTAACTTAATTTTAATTATTTATCACAGCAAACTTGATTACAATGTTTTGTTTGTTCTAGGTGTGCAAGATGTGGTTCTTTCACACATATACATATATCTATTCTTCTTCGGATCCTTTTCCCATGTAGGTTATGACACAATGTTGAGTAGTCTTCTCTTGGTATTGCATAGGTCTTTGGTGATTATATATTTCACATGTGTTTGTATCTCTCTGTTAACCTCAATATGGTAATGTATCCAATCCTCACACCTTTCCATTTGGTCAACCATAAGTTTTTTTAATGTATCTATGATAATGTTTGTCTGTGGAAATATCTTTGTTTGTATCATTCTTTAGGTAACCCCTATATGTGATATGATAGGATATGTGTCTTTCGCTTTCTCACTTACTCCAAGTTGTGTGATTACTTCTAGACTCATCTATGGTGCTGCAAATGGCATTGTTTCATTTTTTTCACTAGCTCATATTCCATCTGTACAGGTAGCAGTTGTTCTTTGTCCACCCATCTGTCGATGGGCTTTTTGGTTACTTCCATATCTTGGCTATTGTATTAGTATGCAATGCAGATTTGCGTGGCTGTGTCCTTCCAATTCTGTCTTCTTAGTTTATAGGTCCAGGAATAGGTCTGCTGGATCATATGGTAGCTCTGTGTTTACCTTTTAAAGGCACCTCTGTTCTGTTCTCCTTAGTGGCTCTTTCCAGATAACGTCCCACTTAAAGTAGAGGGCATGTATTTCTTCCCAGCACCTTCTGGATTTATTCTTTGTAGTTTTTGCTGATGATTATTCTGAGTGGTGTGAGCTGATACCTCTTTGTGGTTGAATTTGCATGTGTCTCATAATGCGTTGAAATTGAGCTTTAAGACATGTCCTTTTTATTTTTCGAGCTGTGATTAGAGCTTATTTCTTCAAAGTGTTTTCTTAAAGTATGTGTCACCATTTGAAATATTTTGGCCATTATCTCCCTCAAGACATTTTGAGGGCAGGTTTCATTTACAGCCCTGCAGTACTTGTTCTTATGAAGTGACCATTAGCTCAGGCTTTAATCCTGCTTTTGCAGGTAACGGCCAGAGAGCGGCAGCCTTTCTACGTTTCCCATGCTGGTACTAGGGAAACAGACCTACCGGCCAGTGGTGTTCTTTGGTTATAAATTAGAGTGCAATGTTCCCGGATAAACCCACAAATGTTGATGTCTCTTTGCTTTTGTTTGTTTTTAAATTTAATTTATATTTATTATTAGAGTAATATTCCATTGTGTACGTGGACCACTACTTCTTGGTGCATTCCTCGGTTGATGGACATTTTCATTGCTTCCAAGTGCTGGCTATGGTAAATCTTGCTGGCGTACAGGTTTGCCAGCCTGTGACTTTTTGATTCTCATTTTCTCAGGTGATAGGCCAAGCAGTGGTTGTGATTGATTGACTGGTAGCTCAATGTTTCCCTTTTCAAAGCACCTACATTGTGTTTTCATTAGTGGCTCTTTACATGCCCCCCCTTACAACCGAGGGTACGCATTTCTCCACACTCCCTTCACTGTTTATTTTTTGCAGCATTATTCCTAATGGCCATTCTGACTGCTGTGAGCTGATAGGTTTTTGTAATATGGGTATGCATGTCATTAAAATTTTTAAAATTCACCATATTCCTATTCCTTTTTCTTTTCTCTTAAAAGAAAAAACTTTGAGTACAATATAGCTCTTGAAATTGCCTTCTTCGAAGGTTGCCCTCTTCTGAAGTTTTTGGCCGATTTTTGACCCCAGAAATTTTCTGGAAGGCAGGTGCCATTTACAGAAATGCAAGTTGGTGAAAATTTAGTCACCTTTTGCAGTGGGTTCAAAGCTGCTGTTGTGGGAAACGGCCATAAGGAGGTAGCATTTCTCCATTCCCCAATCTGGGTACTAGGGCAGCAGAGCCTTTCTGGAAGTCATTGTCCTAGGTTGTAAATTAGAATGGAATTTGCCAGGAGAAATCCCCATAAGTTTATGTCTCATTACTTCTTCTTGGTTTTAAAATTTTTTTAATCTGGGTAAAGTTTAGAATATTGTTTGTCCTAGGTGTACACAATCTGGTTCATTTACACATTATGTATGTCTATTACTGTACAGATCCTCTTCCCATGTAAAATATTACAGTGTTCTGTCGACCTCCCTTGCTATATGTTCGGTCTTTATGATACATGTATATACTATGTATTTGTATATGTATAGTAACACTAATCTTCATTTCTCAATTTCCCCCCTCCTTTCCTTTTCGATGAGCATAGTTTGTTTTCTAAGCCTGTGAGTGTCTTTCTCTTTGGAAATATGTTCATCTGTGTCAGTTATTAGATAATGCCATAAGTGATAATATAGGATATAGGTCTTTTGCTTTCCGACCTACTTCATGTTTTGTGATTATCTCCAGGCTCATCTATGGTGCCTCAAAGAGCAGTGCTTCAATGTTTTCCATAGCTAATATTCCATTGTGTACATGGACCACTTCTTCTGGGTGCATTCCTCTGTTGATGGACATTTTCGTTGCTTCCAAGTGTTGCCTATGTTAAATATTGCTGGAGTGCAGGATTGCCAGCCTGTGATTTTTGATTTTCATTTTCTCAGGTGATAGACCCAGCAGTGGGTATGATTGATTGACTGGTATGGTAGCTCAACGTTTACCTTTTCAAGGCACCTCAATAGTGCTTTCATTAGTGGCTCTTACCACGTCCCCCTTAGAATCGAGGGTACGCATTTCTCCACAATCACGTCAGCATTTAAGGCTTGCACCATTTTTGTTGATGGCCCTTCTGACTGGTGTGAGCTGGTAAGTTTTTGTAATTTGGGTTTACATGTATGTAAAAATTCCTACAATTCATCATTTTTCCATGCCTTTTTCTTTTCTGTTAAAAGAAAAAAGAAAAAAAGTGTGAGTATAATATACCTCTTCAAATTTTCTTTTTGGAAGGGTGCACTCTGGAATTTTTTGGTCGATTTTCGACCTCAGGATTTTTTGGAGGGACGGTGTCATTTACAGACCTGCAATTGGTGAATATTTTGTGACCTTTTGCAGTGGTATTAAAGCTGCTGTTGTGGGAAACGGCCACAAGGATGCAGCATTTCTCCATTCCCAAATCTGGGTACTAGGGCAGCAGAGCCGTTCTGGAAGTTTTTTGCCTAGGTTGTAAATTTTGATGGAATGTGCCAGGAAAACCCCCCATAAGATTTTGTCTCATTACTCCTAGTTCGTTGTTTTAATTTTTTCAATTTGGTTTATGGTTAGAATGTTTCTCGTCCAAGGTGTACACACTCTGGTTCATCTACATATTCTATATACTTATTTATGTAGAGATCCTCTTCCCTTGTAAATTATTACAGAGTGTTCCGTAAACCTTCCTTGCTATTTGGTCAGTCTTTTTGATATAAGTATATAATATGTATTTCTATACATATGGTAACGCTAATCTTCATTTATCCATTCCCCCCACCTTTCCTTTTAGATAAGCATAGTTTTTTTTAATAAGTCTGTGATTGACTTTCTCTGTGGAAATATGTTCATTTGAGTCAGTTATTAGATAACGCCTATAAGTGATATCATAGGATATAGGACTTTTGCTTTCCGACTTACCTCATGTTCTGTGATTATCTCCAAGATCATCTATGTTGCCTCAAAGAGCAGTGTTTCATTGTTTTACAATGGCTAGTATTCATTGTGTACATGGACCACTTCTTCTTTATCCTTTCATCTGTTGATGGACATTTTGGTTGCTTCACTGCCTTGTCTATTGTGAATCAGGCTGCAGTGCAGCTTTTGCAGCCCGGGTCTTCTTCATTCTGGTCTTCTCAGGTGAGAGACCCATTGGTGCGCCTGCTGGATTGAATGGTACCTCAATTTTTCCTTTTGAACGCAGCTCCTTTCTGTTCTCATTATTAGCGTTTAACCCTCTTACATCTCACCAGCAGCTACAGGGTACACAGTTCTCTAAAACCTCTTAGGCATTTATTCTTTGTAGTCTTTTTTCCAATGGTCAGCCGACTGGTGTGAGTTGAAAACTTTTTGTAGATTAGATTGCATGAGTCTAATACTTCCTGAGGCTGAGCTTTTATCCATTTTCCTTTCTTTAAAAAGAGAGTGAGTAAAACATACCTCTTCATACTATCTTCTTGCAAATTTTGCCTGTTTTGAAATTTTTATCCATTCCCTACCTCAGCACAATTTTGAGGGCAGGTGTCCTTTACAGCCCTGAGTCCTTGTGAATGGTAAGTGACCATTAGCTGTGGGTTAAAAGCTGCTCTGGCAGGAATTGGCCACAAGGCGGCAGCATTTCTCCTTTACCAAATCTGGTTACTAGGGCAACAGAGCCTTACTGGAAGTGGTGTTCTAGGTTGTAAATTAGAATGGAATGTGCGAGGAAAAAGCTCTTTAAGTTTATGTCTCATTACTTCTTGTTGGTATTTTTAACTTAATTTTAATTATTTATCACAGCAAACTTGATTACAATGTTTTGTTTGTTCTAGGTGTGCAAGATGTGGTTCTTTCACACATATACATATATCTATTCTTCTTCGGATCCTTTTCCCATGTAGGTTATGACACAATGTTGAGTAGTCTTCTCTTGGTATTGCATAGGTCTTTGGTGATTATATATTTCACATGTGTTTGTATCTCTCTGTTAACCTCAATATGGTAATGTATCCAATCCTCACACCTTTCCATTTGGTCAACCATAAGTTTTTTTAATGTATCTATGATAATGTTTGTCTGTGGAAATATCTTTGTTTGTATCATTCTTTAGGTAACCCCTATATGTGATATGATAGGATATGTGTCTTTCGCTTTCTCACTTACTCCAAGTTGCGTGATTACTTCTAGACTCATCTATGGTGCTGCAAATGGCATTGTTTCATTTTTTTCACTAGCTCATATTCCATCTGTACAGGTAGCAGTTGTTCTTTGTCCACCCATCTGTCGATGGGCTTTTTGGTTACTTCCATATCTTGGCTATTGTATTAGTATGCAATGCAGATTTGCGTGGCTGTGTCCTTCCAATTCTGTCTTCTTAGTTTATAGGTCCAGGAATAGGTCTGCTGGATCATATGGTAGCTCTGTGTTTACCTTTTAAAGGCACCTCTGTTCTGTTCTCCTTAGTGGCTCTTTCCAGATAACGTCCCACTTAAAGTAGAGGGCATGTATTTCTTCCCAGCACCTTCTGGATTTATTCTTTGTAGTTTTTGCTGATGATTATTCTGAGTGGTGTGAGCTGATACCTCTTTGTGGTTGAATTTGCATGTGTCTCATAATGCGTTGAAATTGAGCTTTAAGACATGTCCTTTTTATTTTTCGAGCTGTGATTAGAGCTTATTTCTTCAAAGTGTTTTCTTAAAGTATGTGTCACCATTTGAAATATTTTGGCCATTATCTCCCTCAAGACATTTTGAGGGCAGGTTTCATTTACAGCCCTGCAGTACTTGTTCTTATGAAGTGACCATTAGCTCAGGCTTTAATCCTGCTTTTGCAGGTAACGGCCAGAGAGCGGCAGCCTTTCTACGTTTCCCATGCTGGTACTAGGGAAACAGACCTACCGGCCAGTGGTGTTCTTTGGTTATAAATTAGAGTGCAATGTTCCCGGATAAACCCACAAATGTTGATGTCTCTTTGCTTTTGTTTGTTTTTAAATTTAATTTATATTTATTATTAGAGTAATATTCCATTGTGTACGTGGACCACTACTTCTTGGTGCATTCCTCGGTTGATGGACATTTTCATTGCTTCCAAGTGCTGGCTATGGTAAATCTTGCTGGCGTACAGGTTTGCCAGCCTGTGACTTTTTGATTCTCATTTTCTCAGGTGATAGGCCAAGCAGTGGTTGTGATTGATTGACTGGTAGCTCAATGTTTCCCTTTTCAAAGCACCTACATTGTGTTTTCATTAGTGGCTCTTTACATGCCCCCCCTTACAACCGAGGGTACGCATTTCTCCACACTCCCTTCACTGTTTATTTTTTGCAGCATTATTCCTAATGGCCATTCTGACTGCTGTGAGCTGATAGGTTTTTGTAATATGGGTATGCATGTCATTAAAATTTTTAAAATTCACCATATTCCTATTCCTTTTTCTTTTCTCTTAAAAGAAAAAACTTTGAGTACAATATAGCTCTTGAAATTGCCTTCTTCGAAGGTTGCCCTCTTCTGAAGTTTTTGGCCGATTTTTGACCCCAGAAATTTTCTGGAAGGCAGGTGCCATTTACAGAAATGCAAGTTGGTGAAAATTTAGTCACCTTTTGCAGTGGGTTCAAAGCTGCTGTTGTGGGAAACGGCCATAAGGAGGTAGCATTTCTCCATTCCCCAATCTGGGTACTAGGGCAGCAGAGCCTTTCTGGAAGTCATTGTCCTAGGTTGTAAATTAGAATGGAATTTGCCAGGAGAAATCCCCATAAGTTTATGTCTCATTACTTCTTCTTGGTTTTAAAATTTTTTTAATCTGGGTAAAGTTTAGAATATTGTTTGTCCTAGGTGTACACAATCTGGTTCATTTACACATTATGTATGTCTATTACTGTACAGATCCTCTTCCCATGTAAAATATTACAGTGTTCTGTCGACCTCCCTTGCTATATGTTCGGTCTTTATGATACATGTATATACTATGTATTTGTATATGTATAGTAACACTAATCTTCATTTCTCAATTTCCCCCCTCCTTTCCTTTTCGATGAGCATAGTTTGTTTTCTAAGCCTGTGAGTGTCTTTCTCTTTGGAAATATGTTCATCTGTGTCAGTTATTAGATAATGCCATAAGTGATAATATAGGATATAGGTCTTTTGCTTTCCGACCTACTTCATGTTTTGTGATTATCTCCAGGCTCATCTATGGTGCCTCAAAGAGCAGTGCTTCAATGTTTTCCATAGCTAATATTCCATTGTGTACATGGACCACTTCTTCTGGGTGCATTCCTCTGTTGATGGACATTTTCGTTGCTTCCAAGTGTTGCCTATGTTAAATATTGCTGGAGTGCAGGATTGCCAGCCTGTGATTTTTGATTTTCATTTTCTCAGGTGATAGACCCAGCAGTGGGTATGATTGATTGACTGGTATGGTAGCTCAACGTTTACCTTTTCAAGGCACCTCAATAGTGCTTTCATTAGTGGCTCTTACCACGTCCCCCTTAGAATCGAGGGTACGCATTTCTCCACAATCACGTCAGCATTTAAGGCTTGCACCATTTTTGTTGATGGCCCTTCTGACTGGTGTGAGCTGGTAAGTTTTTGTAATTTGGGTTTACATGTATGTAAAAATTCCTACAATTCATCATTTTTCCATGCCTTTTTCTTTTCTGTTAAAAGAAAAAAGAAAAAAAGTGTGAGTATAATATACCTCTTCAAATTTTCTTTTTGGAAGGGTGCACTCTGGAATTTTTTGGTCGATTTTCGACCTCAGGATTTTTTGGAGGGACGGTGTCATTTACAGACCTGCAATTGGTGAATATTTTGTGACCTTTTGCAGTGGTATTAAAGCTGCTGTTGTGGGAAACGGCCACAAGGATGCAGCATTTCTCCATTCCCAAATCTGGGTACTAGGGCAGCAGAGCCGTTCTGGAAGTTTTTTGCCTAGGTTGTAAATTTGGATGGAATGTGCCAGGAAACCCCCCATAAGATTTTGTCTCATTACTCCTAGTTCGTTGTTTTAATTTTTTCAATTTGGTTTATGGTTAGAATGTTTCTCGTCCAAGGTGTACACACTCTGGTTCATCTACATATTCTATATACCTATTTATGTAGAGATCCTCTTCCCTTGTAAATTATTACAGAGTGTTCCGTAAACCTTCCTTGCTATTTGGTCAGTCTTTTTGATATAAGTATATAATATGTATTTCTATACATATGGTAACGCTAATCTTCATTTATCCATTCCCCCCACCTTTCCTTTTAGATAAGCATAGTTTTTTTTAATAAGTCTGTGATTGACTTTCTCTGTGGAAATATGTTCATTTGAGTCAGTTATTAGATAACGCCTATAAGTGATATCATAGGATATAGGACTTTTGCTTTCCGACTTACCTCATGTTCTGTGATTATCTCCAAGATCATCTATGTTGCCTCAAAGAGCAGTGTTTCATTGTTTTACAATGGCTAGTATTCATTGTGTACATGGACCACTTCTTCTTTATCCTTTCATCTGTTGATGGACATTTTGGTTGCTTCACTGCCTTGTCTATTGTGAATCAGGCTGCAGTGCAGCTTTTGCAGCCCGGGTCTTCTTCATTCTGGTCTTCTCAGGTGAGAGACCCATTGGTGCGCCTGCTGGATTGAATGGTACCTCAATTTTTCCTTTTGAACGCAGCTCCTTTCTGTTCTCATTATTAGCGTTTAACCCTCTTACATCTCACCAGCAGCTACAGGGTACACAGTTCTCTAAAACCTCTTAGGCATTTATTCTTTGTAGTCTTTTTTCCAATGGTCAGCCGACTGGTGTGAGTTGAAAACTTTTTGTAGATTAGATTGCATGAGTCTAATACTTCCTGAGGCTGAGCTTTTATCCATTTTCCTTTCTTTAAAAAGAGAGTGAGTAAAACATACCTCTTCATACTATCTTCTTGCAAATTTTGCCTGTTTTGAAATTTTTATCCATTCCCTACCTCAGCACAATTTTGAGGGCAGGTGTCCTTTACAGCCCTGAGTCCTTGTGAATGGTAAGTGACCATTAGCTGTGGGTTAAAAGCTGCTCTGGCAGGAATTGGCCACAAGGCGGCAGCATTTCTCCTTTACCAAATCTGGTTACTAGGGCAACAGAGCCTTACTGGAAGTGGTGTTCTAGGTTGTAAATTAGAATGGAATGTGCGAGGAAAAAGCTCTTTAAGTTTATGTCTCATTACTTCTTGTTGGTATTTTTAACTTAATTTTAATTATTTATCACAGCAAACTTGATTACAATGTTTTGTTTGTTCTAGGTGTGCAAGATGTGGTTCTTTCACACATATACATATATCTATTCTTCTTCGGATCCTTTTCCCATGTAGGTTATGACACAATGTTGAGTAGTCTTCTCTTGGTATTGCATAGGTCTTTGGTGATTATATATTTCACATGTGTTTGTATCTCTCTGTTAACCTCAATATGGTAATGTATCCAATCCTCACACCTTTCCATTTGGTCAACCATAAGTTTTTTTAATGTATCTATGATAATGTTTGTCTGTGGAAATATCTTTGTTTGTATCATTCTTTAGGTAACCCCTATATGTGATATGATAGGATATGTGTCTTTCGCTTTCTCACTTACTCCAAGTTGCGTGATTACTTCTAGACTCATCTATGGTGCTGCAAATGGCATTGTTTCATTTTTTTCACTAGCTCATATTCCATCTGTACAGGTAGCAGTTGTTCTTTGTCCACCCATCTGTCGATGGGCTTTTTGGTTACTTCCATATCTTGGCTATTGTATTAGTATGCAATGCAGATTTGCGTGGCTGTGTCCTTCCAATTCTGTCTTCTTAGTTTATAGTCCAGGAATAGGTCTGCTGGATCATATGGTAGCTCTGTGTTTACCTTTTAAAGGCACCTCTGTTCTGTTCTCCTTAGTGGCTCTTTCCAGATAACGTCCCACTTAAAGTAGAGGGCATGTATTTCTTCCCAGCACCTTCTGGATTTATTCTTTGTAGTTTTTGCTGATGATTATTCTGAGTGGTGTGAGCTGATACCTCTTTGTGGTTGAATTTGCATGTGTCTCATAATGCGTTGAAATTGAGCTTTAAGACATGTCCTTTTTATTTTTCGAGCTGTGATTAGAGCTTATTTCTTCAAAGTGTTTTCTTAAAGTATGTGTCACCATTTGAAATATTTTGGCCATTATCTCCCTCAAACATTTTGAGGGCAGGTTTCATTTACAGCCCTGCAGTACTTGTTCTTATGAAGTGACCATTAGCTCAGGCTTTAATCCTGCTTTTGCAGGTAACGGCCAGAGAGCGGCAGCCTTTCTACGTTTCCCATGCTGGTACTAGGGAAACAGACCTACCGGCCAGTGGTGTTCTTTGGTTATAAATTAGAGTGCAATGTTCCCGGATAAACCCACAAATGTTGATGTCTCTTTGCTTTTGTTTGTTTTTAAATTTAATTTATATTTATTATTAGAGTAATATTCCATTGTGTACGTGGACCACTACTTCTTGGTGCATTCCTCGGTTGATGGACATTTTCATTGCTTCCAAGTGCTGGCTATGGTAAATCTTGCTGGCGTACAGGTTTGCCAGCCTGTGACTTTTTGATTCTCATTTTCTCAGGTGATAGGCCAAGCAGTGGTTGTGATTGATTGACTGGTAGCTCAATGTTTCCCTTTTCAAGCACCTACATTGTGTTTTCATTAGTGGCTCTTTACATGCCCCCCCTTACAACCGAGGGTACGCATTTCTCCACACTCCCTTCACTGTTTATTTTTTGCAGCATTATTCCTAATGGCCATTCTGACTGCTGTGAGCTGATAGGTTTTTGTAATATGGGTATGCATGTCATTAAAATTTTTAAAATTCACCATATTCCTATTCCTTTTTCTTTTCTCTTAAAAGAAAAAACTTTGAGTACAATATAGCTCTTGAAATTGCCTTCTTCGAAGGTTGCCCTCTTCTGAAGTTTTTGGCCGATTTTTGACCCAGAAATTTTCTGGAAGGCAGGTGCCATTTACAGAAATGCAAGTTGGTGAAAATTTAGTCACCTTTTGCAGTGGGTTCAAAGCTGCTGTTGTGGGAAACGGCCATAAGGAGGTAGCATTTCTCCATTCCCCAATCTGGGTACTAGGGCAGCAGAGCCTTTCTGGAAGTCATTGTCCTAGGTTGTAAATTAGAATGGAATTTGCCAGGAGAAATCCCCATAAGTTTATGTCTCATTACTTCTTCTTGGTTTTAAAATTTTTTTAATCTGGGTAAAGTTTAGAATATTGTTTGTCCTAGGTGTACACAATCTGGTTCATTTACACATTATGTATGTCTATTACTGTACAGATCCTCTTCCCATGTAAAATATTACAGTGTTCTGTCGACCTCCCTTGCTATATGTTCGGTCTTTATGATACATGTATATACTATGTATTTGTATATGTATAGTAACACTAATCTTCATTTCTCAATTTCCCCCCTCCTTTCCTTTTCGATGAGCATAGTTTGTTTTCTAAGCCTGTGAGTGTCTTTCTCTTTGGAAATATGTTCATCTGTGTCAGTTATTAGATAATGCCATAAGTGATAATATAGGATATAGGTCTTTTGCTTTCCGACCTACTTCATGTTTTGTGATTATCTCCAGGCTCATCTATGGTGCCTCAAAGAGCAGTGCTTCAATGTTTTCCATAGCTAATATTCCATTGTGTACATGGACCACTTCTTCTGGGTGCATTCCTCTGTTGATGGACATTTTCGTTGCTTCCAAGTGTTGCCTATGTTAAATATTGCTGGAGTGCAGGATTGCCAGCCTGTGATTTTTGATTTTCATTTTCTCAGGTGATAGACCCAGCAGTGGGTATGATTGATTGACTGGTATGGTAGCTCAACGTTTACCTTTTCAAAGGCACCTCAATAGTGCTTTCATTAGTGGCTCTTACCACGTCCCCCTTAGAATCGAGGGTACGCATTTCTCCACAATCACGTCAGCATTTAAGGCTTGCACCATTTTTGTTGATGGCCCTTCTGACTGGTGTGAGCTGGTAAGTTTTTGTAATTTGGGTTTACATGTATGTAAAAATTCCTACAATTCATCATTTTTCCATGCCTTTTTCTTTTCTGTTTAAAAGAAAAAAGAAAAAAAGTGTGAGTATAATATACCTCTTCAAATTTTCTTTTTGGAAGGGTGCACTCTGGAATTTTTTGGTCGATTTTCGACCTCAGGATTTTTTGGAGGGACGGTGTCATTTACAGACCTGCAATTGGTGAATATTTTGTGACCTTTTGCAGTGGTATTAAAGCTGCTGTTGTGGGAAACGGCCACAAGGATGCAGCATTTCTCCATTCCCAAATCTGGGTACTAGGGCAGCAGAGCCGTTCTGGAAGTTTTTTGCCTAGGTTGTAAATTTGGATGGAATGTGCCAGGAAAACCCCCCATAAGATTTTGTCTCATTACTCCTAGTTCGTTGTTTTAATTTTTTCAATTTGGTTTATGGTTAGAATGTTTCTCGTCCAAGGTGTACACACTCTGGTTCATCTACATATTCTATATACCTATTTATGTAGAGATCCTCTTCCCTTGTAAATTATTACAGAGTGTTCCGTAAACCTTCCTTGCTATTTGGTCAGTCTTTTTGA